>NC_136526.1:30407734-30522734 GCF_053919585.1 Euprymna scolopes
TATAGACAAGTATATATATGCATGTATATATATCTATATATGCATATATATTAATATATATATATGTATATATATCATGGATATATATTGTATATATACATATCATATTTATATATCATATATATATATATATATCATATATAATATATATATATCATATATATATTTCATATATATATCTACATATATATCATATATATATCATATATATCATATATATATGATATTTTTATATCATATATATATCATATATATATATCATATTTATATATCATATATATATCATATGTATATATATGATATATATATCATATGTATATATATTTTTATATATCGTATATATATCATATATATATATTTACATATATCATATATATCATATATATATATTTATGTATATCATGTATATCATATATATATATATATTTATATATATCATATATATGATATATATATATATTTATATATATCATATATATCATATATATATATCGTATATATATCATATATATATTTACATATATCGTAGATATATATATTTACATATATCGTATATATATCATATATATATTTATATACTTATATATATATATATATATATATATATATATATATATTTACATGCAAAATCCGATCCCGCATTTTTCTAATTCCTGCCCTCTGATGAGAAGGAGAGTATTTTGTCGAAACTCCGCGGATTAAGGACTATCAACTTATCTTGCGTTTCCTTTTTAAATTAAATATGTTTTTAACTCTTTTTCAAGATGTATTTTTACATGTTTTAGTAATCATAGGTTCATATATTTATATATATCGTACATATATCATATATATATATATTTATATATGTATATATCATATACATCATATATATATATACATATTTATATATATATCATATACCTCATATATATACATTTTTATATATATATTATATATATTATATATATATACATATTTATATGATAAATGTATATAATATATTTATATTATATATATATCTTATATTTATGTCACGTATTTAAATCATATATATCATATATTTATGTAATGAATTTATATCATATATATTATATATTTATATCATATATATATATCATATACATATCCTATATTTATAGCATATATATACATACATGTATCATATATATCACATATATATCATGCATATATCCACATCATATATATCTATATATAGTATATATATACATCATATATATATATATGTATGCATCATATATATATATACCATAAATATATATACATCATATATATATGTATACATCATATATATATATAATATATATATCATATATATCATATATGTATATGTTGTATATACATCATATATATATCATATATGATGTACATATATCATATATATATATATATCATATATGATGTACATATATCATATATATATCATATATATATTTCATATATATACATATATCATATATACATTATATATATATATATAATATCATATATATATATCATATATATATATCATATATATATCATATACATATATCATATATATTTATCATATATATATCATATACATATCATATATACATCATATACATATCATATATACATCATATACATATCATATATACATCATATACATATCATATATATATATATATATATATATACAATGATGATCATATTTATTGGCACGGTAAAATAAAAGTTAAATTTTGTCTAATAAATTCTAAAAAAAGGGATTAAATTAAAGAAAATAACAAAGTATATTATGTATTTTTAACTGGCCTTTCCGATGCAGCAATTGGATTTTAGAAAAAATAAATAACAAAGGAACAACAAACATAATTGCAAAAAACCCTTGTTCAAAATTATTGGCACGGCTTTGTTTTTCTTTTAGTATCAGTATAATATCAATCAATTTCCGGTTTACGTGCTTTCTGAACTTTTTTATAGCCATATTATGCTTGTTTAACGCTAATTCAGTGAATAATTTTTTTCAGATAATTTTTAGATAGTGATTTATTTAAACTATTATAAGTGACTAAATTATAATTTTCAATCGCCATGGTTAAAACTAAGGAACACAGCGAAGACGTCAGGAAGCTTGTTGTAGCATGCCATACCAATGGGGAGGGCTATGATAAGATTTCAAAGAAGCTAAACCTTCCCAAATCCACATTTAGAGCCATAATAAACAAGTTCAAATCGCAAGGCCACGTTATGAGTTTAGAGGGTAGAGGGAGAAAAAGGATTCTTTCCCCAAGAGATGAACGGAAAATTGTTCGACAAGTAAAACAAAACCCAAGGATCTCTGTTGGGGAGATTGTTGATGAACAGAGCACCTCTGGAGTGAATGTATCTCGACATACAGTTGGTAGAGTTTTGAAGAGAGCTGGTTTAAAAGCATGTCGTCCGAGAAAGACTCCCTTATTGAAGCCTATGCACCTGAAAGCAAGGCTAGCCTTTGCAAAACGTCATATTGATAAAGATGTTGCATTCTGGAAACGTGTTCTATGGACTGACGAAACGAAAATAGAGTTATTTGGCCATAATAAAGTGTCTTATATTTACAGAAAATCTGGCGAAGCTTTCCTGCCTAAGAACACCATACCCACAGTGAAGCACGGTGGAGGCAGTTTGATGTTTTGGGGATCCTTTGCTGCCTCTGGACCAGGGCGACTTGTTAAGGTCACAGGTAGCATAAAAAAGGAAGATTATGTTAAAATATTGGATGAAAACCTGAAAGACTCTGCTAAAGAGCTCTCACTTGGTCGTCGTTGGTGGTTCATGCAAGATAATGACCCAAAGCATTCGGCTAAACTGACTAAGAAATGGCTTGAGGACAATCATATTAATGTTTTGGAGTGGCCATCACAAAGCCCAGACCTTAATCCAATTGAAAATTTATGGAGAACATTAAAATTGAGGGTAATGCAAAGGAAGCCTAAGAATCTTATTCAATTGGAGGATTATTGTCAGGAAGAGTGGGCTAAAATTACTACTGAAGAGTGCAACAACTTGGTTGTAAACTATGAAAAGCGACTGAGGAAGGTAATCAAGGCCAAAGGCTATACAATTGATTATTAAATAAATCGTGCCAATAATTTTGAACAAGGGTTTTTTGCAATTATGTTTGTTGTTCCTTTGTTATTTATTTTTTCTAAAATCCGATTGCTGCATCGGAAAGGCCAGTTAAAAATACATAATATACTTTGTTATTTTCTTTAATTTAATCCCTTTTTTAGAATTTATTAGACAAAATTTAACTTTTATTTTACCGTGCCAATAAATATGATCATCACTGTATATATATATATATATATATATATATATATATATATATATATATATATATATATATATATATATATCATATACAGGGGGGTGCAAAAGTAGGTATACAGTATTGAAATTATTGTCATTTTATTTGAACTGAAAGCTACATACCTTAAAGTAAAAATGCATATACTTTTAGTCTTTTGTTTTTATTAATTAAATTTCCTTCCGATTAAAGTGCATGTACTTTGAATCATTTATTTTTATTTTTTCAGTTAAATTGGCAATTTAACCATGGCAGGTAAATTGACTGACGAACAGCGAAAATGGATATTAAAACAATACTGGAAGACAGAAAATAGTGAACGCGTAAGAGAACAGTCGGTCAAAACCTTTGCAACACCTCCCCCAACAAGGCTCACGGTTTATCGACTGCATGACAAATTTGAACAGACAGGGAGTATCCACAATGCACCGCGAAGTGGTCTACCAATTACTGTGACCACACAAGAAAATGAATTCAAAGTTGCTCAGGCATTCACTCAGATCCCACAGAAATCGAAATAGAGAGCCTCATCTGAACTTGGTATTGAGCATAGATCATTGGGACGCCTGATGAATCGTGCTGGTCTAAAGATGTACACGCTTCGATTGATACATGGTTTATTGGAAGATGACTCGGATCGTCATTTACAATTTTCTGAAAACATCCTGAGCAAGGAACTTGAAGGTAACGGTATTCTAAATAAAATTGTATGGTCTGACAAAGCAAACTTTAAATTATCGGGTGCCGTTAATCGCCACAACTGCGTTTATTATGCAACCGAAAACCCTCGCATCACTATTGAAAAACAACTCAATCAACCCTGGGTAACACTATGGGCCGGGCTTTCTTGCAAAGGTGCTGTTGGCCCCATTATTCTTCACACAAGCATTGATCAAACTGTGTACTTAAACATGTTGCAGGATACAATAATACCCCCAAGTACGTGAACAATACCAAAATGATGACTTTTATTTCACACAAGACGGGGCCCCACATATCATATATATCATATCATATAGATATCATATATATATATACATATATATCATATATATATCTTCTTTTTTTTTTTTTACACAGTGATCACCACTTATCAAGGCCCGGAAGCCACTCAGGGATAAGGGTTATTGCAAGTACATTACGTTAGTGAGGAGATTTGATGAAGTGTTTACTTAAGGGGGCGGTTCATTAGGAATTTGTTAACATTGGATTTGAAGACATCCAAGTTGTAGTTCAGAGGGAAGCAGGCAGACGGAACAGAGTTCCACAGGCGTGCAGTTCTAAGAAAGAATCTTTGTTCATGGAATCTGCGTTTTGATTTAGGCACAGATATAGAGTGGGTGAAATTTTTGACAGTGGATTCAGCTAGACGGGTGTTTTTTGTGAAAGATTGGCAAGGGGGGACCAGAGATTGGAGTTCAGACGAGCATCTCCCATGGAAATAAAAATAAAACAAGGACAGGCTCGCAACGTCTCTTCTGTGGGAGAGAGGTTGCAGGGTAGAGAAAAGGGCATCCCCCACTAAGCCACGAAGTCTATTTTGTACTCTGTCAAGGCAGGATAGGTTGTTTTTAGCAGCTCCTGCCCAGATATGGCAACAGTATTCCATCCTTGGACGTACTTGGCTTTTATATAGGTAGAGAATTGCATCATTAGTGATATATCTTCTGGAGCGGTAGAAGGATCCCACCATCTTTCCAGCGACCTTGGCAACAGACTTGATGTGCGTGTTTCATTTCAGATCAGGAGTAAAGGTCAAACCCAGAAGCTTGTCAAAACACGGGGCCTCAGTTATAGATAGATCGACAGACAGATTAATAACAAATACTTTCTTGTGTTCGACCTACTACATGACATATTCTTGGTGTTGTCTATCAACTACAATCTTGTAAGCATCAACAACGTATTTTTTCTTTGAAACAAAATTTTAAAGAACATAATTTTTATTTGGCATGTGTTCACACCTATTAACATAGAAAAGTGTAAAAGTACAGTCGCATACTTCACAAAAATAATATTTCATTTTTTTATCATTTTCTTTTCTCTTTGTGTTTATTATTCTTTTGACTTCATAGGACATACAAAAAGATTAAATTCAGAACTGTTAAGTGTTTTTCCCAAAAGTAATTTTTCCAAGAAAAAGAATAAAATTATCTGCTATAATTGTGGACGATCCAACCACAAAAGTTTCGAATGTCCAAAAATGGACTCTGTAAAATAAACGCTGAGAAGTTTCATGAAAAACATACATTTCTATGTATCATGTAACTTTGACAATACCACAAACGGTAAAAGTATCCTCGAGACTGTGGTGCTATTATCACCAAGGAATCTGATTTTATAAATTTTGATTCAAACTTTAATCCTCGGTCATTTTGTTGAACTTGCCGACGGTAGTAAAATAAATAATATAGTCTTGAAAAGAGGCGATGCTAAAATATCACTAAAAAAAATAAGGACGAAATTGATAATTGTATTCTAAAAAGTGCTCTTTTCATACCTACGTTTAAGCAAGACATTTTCCGTGCAGGCTGCCATTAAACAAGGCGTGAATATAAAGTTTGGCCAAAACAAGTCAAAATTGATATATCCTAATGGAACTGTATTTGACATTAAAGAAAATGGCCGACTATATTATTTAAAAAGTATGGTTCCCTCAAAAACTGCCTGTCACGACTTGGAAACCTGGCATAAAATTCTAGGACACTGCAATATACAGCTGATATTTAAAAATTACCAAATGTAGTCGAAGATATGAAAATAATGCCTTCAGGCGATCTCCCAAATTGTGATGTTTGTGCACAGGGGAAAATGTTAAAATATATAAGCAAAACACCTGACAAAAAGGCCACAAAAATTCTCTCACCTGTGCACTTTAACTTGGCAGGTCCGATCAGCCCGATGGGGAGAAACAATCTTAGATACGTTTTGAACTTAATTGATGATTATTCCGGTTTAATTATGGGTTATTTTTTAAAAAAACAAATCCGACACTATCATCGACACTAAGAAATATTTAGCTGATATTGCCCCGTACAGCTCGGTAAAATGTGCTCGCTCAGATAATGGATCTGAATTTGCCAGTAAAGACTTTGAAATTCTATGAATTAACCATTGTATTAAACACGAGAAATCTGCGCCGTATTCCTCATTTCAAAATGGCACTGCTGAAAGAGCATGGCGAACCCTTTTTGAGATGGCAAGCTGTCTACTTATCGAATCGAAATTAGCGCATAGTTTATGAACGTATGCTTTAATGGCAGTATACACGTGGCCTTCGTTATAAAGATGGCCGGCCAGCTGAAAAAATGACGTCATCGCCGAGGTCCCAACAAGCAAGATATGTGGAACTCTTAGACTGTCAATAATGAACAGTAATTTTTACAGACAGCGTTACAAAACTTCAAAATTGGATTAAAATAAAGAAATAAAGAAAGAAAACAATGATTTATACTGAAACTCATCTAATATTAATAAAAATAAAATAATAAAAAAACACAAGTTATTTGTTTAAGTATATTAGCAATTGAATATTTCGTTGTATTATAGATTTTAAAGATTAGAATGCGTTCTTTAATTACTTATAAATTACATTTTAAAAAGTGAAGGAACACGATTTGATTTGAAATAAACTTGAAGTTTATTTAATATAATTAAATGAAAATTATGCATGTAAGATTATGAATATTTGAAGCAGAACACAAGCAAAACATTTGATATGAGTTAAGACAATAAACAAATATTAAAATTAAACTTTTTTAAAATCAAAATGAATATTTTTTAATCAAAATGAACAATATTTTTTTTAATCAAAATGAACATTTTTTAATCAAAATGAACATTTTTTAATCAAAATGAATATTTTTTAATCAAAATGAACCACAATATTTTTTCAAAATCAAAAACAATATTTTTAATAAATTCATGAAATATTGCACAGTAAAAAATAATTAACCTAAAGAAAAAAATCATGTTTCTTATCTAAGATTATTTCACCACATAACAAAAATAACATGCAAAATCATTTTTTTATATCCATATTTTCAGTTTGTTAAAATACGTGGGTTTGTATTACTGTACACATAGATTCGAAAAAGTTGTCAAAAAAACAAATATATAATAAATAAATGTTATCAAAGGCAAGATAAGTTACTTTTCTACCAAATATTTTTCGTGTTTTTATTCAATGTAACATGTTTATTCAACTCGAAAAACATAGTGTTTACCGATGTATTCGAAAATTCAAGATGGCGTCTGATTCTCTCTTTAACACGGTAAGTTTGGGAAAAGGTGTTATAAATACAAAACCGGATAAAATACTGTTAAAAACTCGCTCAAGATATGTTACCGTGACATAGGTTGACATATATTCGGCGGGTTTTTAATAGTATGTTGTATAGTTTTTTATATATAACACCTTATCCCAAACTTACCGTGTTAAAGAGAGAATCAGACGCCATCTTGAATTTTCGAATACATCGGTAAACACTATGTTTTTCGAGCTGAATAAACATGTTACATTGAATAAAAACACGAAAAATATTTGGTAGAAAAGTAACTTATCTTGCCTTTGATAACATTTATTTGTTATATATTTGTTTTTTGACAACTTTTTCGAATCTATGTGTACAGTAATACAAACCCAATTACGTTAATGAAATGAAATGAAAAGACCACGAGTGAACGCGCGTTTTTTTTTTTAGTTTAGTTTCATATATATATATATATATATATATATATATATATATATATATATATATAAGTATTTTTAAATTTTATCTTTCTAGCTTTAAAAAAAAGTTTAAAAATTTTATCAGCCGGCATAATTTATTTTTAAATATTGAAAAATTTCAGGAAAATTAATTTTTGCTAGATTTTTAAATCACGTGTTTTAAAGAATCGATGTTGTCTCGCATTTTCATTAGTTTTGTATGCTGTAAAAAAAATTTTTTTTAATATTAGCAATTTATTTGAAGCTTCTTCTTTTGAATGGTAAAAAAAAATAGGATGATAATATTGAATTAAATTATAGTTACATCGTGTTAAATACAGGGGGGGGAGCACGTTAAAACTTACTTTGCTGAATGGAGATGGTGTAAAATCTTTTTTTTTTTTACTGCATTATAATTCTTTATCTTTCGGAAACGAAAATACTGTCACTTTTTGGTCCTTTATGATAATTTCCTCAGCAATTTGGGACGATTCACCGTGAAGGCATTTTAATAAAAAAAGAAATATTACACTGACTCCAAGACGTTACGAGTGCCTACCAGTGACACCGGTAGTCACCGGTAAGGACTATCCGTGATGACGTCAGCAGATTAAATTATTTTTGCCCACCGGCCATTTTGTCTTTTAAGACGGTCTTCTTGGTATACATCAGAAATACATCGCTCAATAGAGATTAGGCAAAACACTGTATGAAGCGTTTTGTATTGTAAAACCTAAAATGAACCGAATGCATATATTTGGTTCAGATTGCTTTGCATTTATAGAAAATACCAGTAAACTAAATATTATAAGCAATAAAGGTATTTTTCGTAGGTTATGATTCAAACAGTCTAGCATATTTAATCTACTTTCCAGATCAAAATGCCATAAAAAGGATTAGATGTGTAAAATTCAATGATGCATTAAATTTAAAAAATATCGAGGATGTCAATAGATTGAATAAGACATACATAACGACCGATCAGCTTCTATATAAATGGCGTCTTTATTTACATGTGACAAACATGAGTACACCGGTAAGGGGGCGTAACTCCAGCCGGTGAAAACTCTTGTTCAGTCCCTCATGCAACATCTTCCCTTTTCTCAATAATAAAAACAAAAGATAAAGATAAAAAAAAAAAAAAAAAAAAACAACAAAAAGTCTGATAAGAATTAAAACTGTCTACAAAACACAGTGATCTAGGCATTCCTTGGGCTGACTACCCTCCTACCTAACAGGGATTATTCTGCCCTTTCACTTATGTTGTGAAATCCTTGAATCTCACAGGATCTCTTATTATTCTTCCTGACCGTGTTGTCCGCAACCTTTCCGGACTTGGTTTTGTTGGGGATGGGGTCGGGTTGAGGTTTTCTCTTATTTCACCTTCATATTGAGGTGGTTCTGAGTTACATATCTCTTCTGTACTCTGCCCTGTATTCTTGGGTAACTCGCTCTGCACTTTATATGGCTGGTGTATTCCTGATGTGAGTGGGGGTGTCTCTTCAAATCAGTTTTCTTCAAATCTACTCTATTCCGTCGATATAAGTCCCCATCCACTTTTACATGGTATGATCGCTCATCCAGTCTCCTCCATACAACAGCTTTCCTCCACTCTTTTTGACCATTTATGTGTGGTTTCATCCGTACTACATCTCCAGGATACAATGGTTTAAGTGGTTTTACTTTGTGGTTGAAAGCATGTTCTTGCCTCCTGCGGTCTTGCTTCACTGATTTTCTCAGATTTTTGGCCAATTCTGGCTTGAGTAAATCCTCCCTGGTTGGGAGAAGTGTTTTTGTTCTCCTTGACATCAGCTTCTGAGCTGGTGATAAGAGACCTTTGGCTGGCGTATTCCTGTGATCCATCATTGCTAGGTATGGATCAGCCTTATCGTCCATCGCTTTCCGGAAAAGGTTCTTTGCCATCTTTACCGCAGATTCCACTTTGCCGTTTGCCTTGCTATTGTATGGACTGACAGGTGTATGTGTAAAACACCACTTTTTTGCAAAGGTAGAAAATTCCTGGCTACTAAACTGAGGCCCATTATCAGTTACGACCTGGTCTGGTATTCCATGTCGTGCAAAATGGTGTTTAAGTTTAGTTATCACTGTCTTTGCTTGTGTATTGAGGAGATGATCGATTTCCCAGAAGTTGCTCATATAATCAACTGTGCACAGATAGTCTCTATCTGCAAACTTAAAGAGATCTACTCCCACTTTCGCCCAGGGTCTGTCAGGAACTTCATGGACCATTAATGGTTCTGCCGGGTTGGCCACTTCATATTTTCTACATGTGGGGCACTTTGACACATAGTCTTTGATGTCACTGTTCATATTTGGCCAATACAAGCATTCTCTTGCTCTTCTGCAACATCCTTCTACTCCCAGGTGTGTGGAATGTAGCTTTTCTTTCAACACCGCCCGCTGTGTCAGTGGAACCACTACCCGGTTTCCTCTGAAAATTAAACCATCTTGCACCGTCATTTCATTCCGCATGTTAAAATATGGTCTCACCTCTGGGTCAAGATGTATTTTTTCTTCTGGCCATCCTTCCAGAATTACTTGCTGTAACTGCTGCATGCTTCTGTCTTCCTTCGTGGCTGAGCGCAGTTCAAGCAGCCTTCTCTCTGTTACAGGAATATATTCTGCTTCCTTGACATCATCTTCATCGTCCATATCTTCACTGCTCAATGCATAAATGTATGCTCTTGATAGCGTGTCTGCAAGGAACATTTTCTTACCTGGATGGTACAGAACTGTAGCATCGTAAGCCTGTAGTCGCATCAGCATGTTTTGAAGTCGTTTTGGGCATTTCACCAATTCATTTTTCATAATTGCCTCCAGTGGCTTATGATCGGTTAGCACTGTTATCTGTCGACCAAACGTTTATTGATGAAACCGTTCACATGCGTAGACTACTGCTAGTAGTTCCTTTTCAATTTGTGCATACCGAGTTTCTGTGTCGGTCAGTGCACGGCTGGTATAGGCTAGGGGTTGACTTTCTTGTAGTAGTGCAGCCCCCATGCCCTTCTCACTTGCATCGCATTGGATGACCAAAGATTTGTTGGGGTCATAGTACCTCAACACTGGTGCCTCACTCACTAACTCTTTAATTTTCCCAAAAGCCTCTTCATGGATTTGGGACCATGTCCATGGCACATCTGCCTTCACTAAATTTCGAATTGGGGCCATCACATCCGATATGTGTGGTAGAAATTTTGCCAGGTAATTCATGAATCCAACCAATCGTTGCACTCCTTTCATATCTGTTGGACACGGCATCTCTTTTATGGCTCTTACCTTCCCAGGATCAGGAAGTAAACCATCACTGGTTATTATGTGTCCCAGGAAAGATATAGACGTTTGTCGTAAGTTCAATTTTTCAGCATTCAATCGCATCCCGTGATCACGACATCTCTGCAACAGTTTCCTGAGTTTTAGGTCATGATCAATTGTTGCTTCTTCCATCGTTTTACCCTTCCCAATCACCAGAAGATCAGCCGCTTTGTTAACCACCCCCTCCAAATCGGACAAATTGTTAAAAAGGGTCTTTTGAAATATCTCTGGAGCTGGAGAAATACCGAAAGGTAAAACCTTCCACCGGAACCTACCGTATGGTGTAGCAAATGTTGTTAAGCGACTGCTGACTTCGTCTAATTTTACATGCCAGAATCCATCTCGTAGATCTAGGGTAGAAAATACCTTGCTATCAGCCAGTTCTGGTAGTAAATCGTCCAGTGTAGGTAACTGAAAATGTTCCCTCTTCAGAGCCTTATTCAGTGGTCTTGGGTCTATACATATCCGCAGGCTTCCATTTTTCTTAGTTACCAGTGCTAACGCACTTACTCATGGTGTTGGGTCGCCCACTGGTTCAATAACATTCCTCTTAACCAGTTTTCCCAACTCGACTTTTAGCTTGTCTTTAAGTGCCACTGGTATTCTCCGTGTTGCTGCAACATTTGGTGTTACTCCTGGATCCACCTGCAAATGTACCTCTCCTGGTAATTGACCCAATTCTTCCTTGAATACATCTCTGAAGTCATTGATAATACTGTCCGAGTACTGGGTGCTGGATTCATTCATTTGGGAAACTTTGGCGACCATTTTGAATTTGTCATTATTGATTGTGACGAGTTCCATTTTCTGGATTGCATTTGCTCCCAGTAAAGGATGGAAATCCTCTTTTACAATGACAAACTTAACTGCATATTTCTGTCCAGTTTTGGGGTTTATCATTTTAACTCGACACTCTCCTAACGGCTTCACTTCTGCTCCATTCCACATGACAAGGGTCTTATTTGAATGTTCCAGTGTTTTTCCCATCACGTGTTTCACATTCAATATGTTCACGGACGCTCCACTATCGAGCTGAAAAGCAATTGGTTTTCCTTTCACTATCATTTCCGCCTTTATCACCTCTTGATTCACAGCATTCACCTTTTCCTTAATCGTTATGTTGTCTACCTGTCCATAGTCTGAACTACTACTGTCGTTTTCCTGGTCCTCATATTGGGTTTTGACAGCCTGCACCTTCTTTTTCCTTGATACTTTGCATTTCGCGGCAAAGTGGTTTTTCCCATTACATTGATAACAGGTCTTGCCAAATGCAAGACATAACTCTTTTCTCGGTCCATGCCGCAGTGCACACGCCCAGAAATCTCTGTCAGTTTGTGCCGATGTCTTTCTCCTTGGTTTAAAATCAACCTTATTCACTCCTTCAGGCCTTAGGATTCTGGACTGGACCGTGGCATTTTCAGACAGCTTACAAATGTCAATACATTTTTGTAAGTCTAACTGTCTTATTTTCAATAATTCAGCTTGTGTCCGGGGGTTGTGTATTCCCAGCACTACCTGGTCTCTGAGTACTGATGAAACGCAATTGTCACAAAAATTGCACGTTTTTACTAACGTCCGAAGTGCCGTAATAAAGGATTCCACAGTCTCTGATCCTCCTTGCTTTCTAGAATGAAATACGTAACGCTCGTAGGTTTCATTCGTTTCCCCTATAGCGTATTTATCGAATGCCTGAATAATTTCGGTGGGTGTTCTTTCATCCTCAGGTGTTAGAAATTGAAATCCGTAGTAAACTTTCAATGTGTCATCTCCCAACGTGTGAAGCAAAAGTGCCGTTTGATATTGTAATGACTGTCTCGTCAAACACGTAATAATGGCGTAGTTATGCCATTTCAGTTTAAACAACTTCCAGTTCGCCGATAAATTATCTTCCATACATAAGGGCGCTGGTGGTCTTATGCCAGCCACTGGTCTGTTTGTTTCTTCCATGCTTCTTTCCAGCCTTTTTTTTTTTTCTCCACGTGACGTACATACGAATTACAATTTTAAACAAGAACGATAAAGTTACTTATCTGTTTCTGCAAATAACTTTCCGCTTCTTATCCTTTTGTACATCTTACTTAGACACATCTTTATCCCACTCGCGGCCACCATGTGTCATTATCGAGGATGTCAATAGATTGAATAAGACATACATAACGACCGATCAGCTTCTATATTAATGGTGTCTTTATTTACATGTGACAAACATGAGTACACCGGTAAGGGGGCGTAACTCCAGCCGGTGAAAACTCTTGTTCAGTCCCTCATGCAACACAGTGGACAAAAAACGTGAGAAAATATTACCTTGTATCTTAATTGATCACAATGAAAATTTTAATAATGATGACAATTGCCGTAAAACTACTGACGAAAATATTAAGCAGGTCGATACCTGACAAGGGAGCAAAAAAGGCCAGACTTCTTAAAAATTGAAAAGATACAAAACTACACAGTAGATTACTGTTACTTGTTGAAAAGTGCACCGGAAAGTTATAATGAGGCGATTAATTCAGAAAATCACCAAGAAAGGGAAAAAGCTATGGATTCAAATTGAAAACTTTATCTGAAAATAACACATACGTAATAGTGGCAAAACCAAATAAGAATATAATTTCTTCACGCTGGGTTTTTTACAAAAAATCACAGCTTCTGGCAATGAAACTTTTAAAGCAAGATTTGTTTCTGTGCTGACAGAAAAGAACTCTGTAACTTCTTTTAACTTCCGTTTCTACTCTCCGGAAGTGAGTTACTTCCCTTGAGTTTTTCCTTCTTTTCTCTTCCTTTCCTTGAAGTAACAGGTCTCGTTCCCCGTGTCTGTTCTTAGTAAAATAAAGCTTATTTAAAGTTCACTCCGTATCAAAGTTTTTTCATTACAATTTATTTTACTAAGAACAACTAAAACACAATGGAGAAGTTCCTGAAACATGAACAGCTGGATTTAGATCCCACAAAAATGGATGCTGCCGACACGTGGATACACTGGAAGTGGTCGTTCACAATATTCCTAGAAGCGGTTAACGGTTCACCCCTTACAGATGAGTCGAAATTAAACCTGTTAATCAACTTGGTGTCTCCGACAATATATAAATATATCTCGGACATCAACGACTATCGGACTGCCATGAACGCCCTCGAGGAGGTGTTTGTTCAACCCAAAAACATTATCTTCTGTAAGCAATTATTGGCTACTCGTCGACAACGAACAAATGAAAGTGTGGACCAGTATCTACAGTCATTGAAAGAACTTGCCAAGGACTGTGAATTCCAGGCAGTGACGGCGATACAGGTGAGGGACGAATACATAAAGGACGCGTTCATAAACGGGATTTCATCATCCCACATAAGACAAAGACTTTTGGAAAACAAGAGACTCGACTTACACACGGCATATGACCAAGCGCTCACGTTGGAGTCCGCTCAAAAACAGCTATCTATTTATGCCCAGTCATACTCTTTGACTGCGTCCATATCTGCTGTTAAAAACGAAGAGGACAAGAATAACCAGACTGAGCATGAGGAGCAACCCACAGCAGCGGCACTCCCGGGGCAGAAATGCTTCTTCTGTGGAAAACCAAAGCATAACAGGGCGAGTTGTGCCGCCAGAAACTCGATATGCAAAAACTGCAAGAAGAAGGGGCATTTTGCACGTGTCTGTAGGTCTCCAATGGCAGCTGCTATGAATTACGGTGAGTCTCTTCTTGCTTCTTCGGTTCCTTGTTTTAATTCTTCAAAAAGCCTATCTCGTTTGCCCTTGTGGGGAAAAATCAGAGGTGAACCTATGAGTATATTCGTCGACACCGGGAGCTCCGAAAATTTCATCCACCCTGATAAAGTTAAGAAGCTCGGGTTAGCAGTCTTCTCAAGTTCGGAGAGAATCTTAATGGCTAGTAGTTCTCATACATGTACTACTTTTGGACATTGTGTTCTATCTCTCAGTCTGAAAGGAAGGGTGTACAATAATATCAAACTGTCGATTATGGCAGACTTAGGCAGTGACATTATTCTTGGCCATAAATTTTTAAACTGACATTCGTCAGTAGAAATACCTTTCGGAGGACCCCTCCCCCCCTCTCTCTGTTTGTGAGCTAACCATCATTAAAAATGTTCCTTACCCCTCTCTCTTTACAAACTTAACCGCCGACTCTTGCCCCAATAGCCATTAAATCCCGGAGGCATACCCTACCTGATGCCGAATTTATTAAATCAGAGATAACTCATATGCTAAAGGAAGGTATTATAGAACCCTCTCAATCTCTGTTACGAGCTCAAACTCTTATAGTGTCTCCTGAGAATCATTTCACTCTCCTAGACGCTTATCCTGTTCCTCGAATGGAGGATATGGTAAATGAGATTGTTTAGCACTCTTGATTTAACCAGTGCCTATCATCAAGTTGCCATCAAACCGGAAGAACGAAAGTATACTGCTTTCGAAGCTTCTGGATCCCTCTACCAGTTTTGTCGGATTCTGTTCGGAGTAGCCAGCTTCCAACGAGTCATCGATGATATCATCAAATGAGAGGACCTCCGAGGGACCTTCACCTACATCGACAACGTTACAGTTTGTGGAGAAACTCAGGCTGAACATGATACCAATTTACAAAGCTTTATGAAGGCAGTGGCGAAGTATGGACTAACCCTGAATGAAAACAAGTGTCACTACTCCCTTGCTTCTGTAGACCTGCTTGGGTACACTATAAGCAAAGGTTCAGTAAAACCAGACTCTGACAGGCTCACAGGTTTGATGGACTTGCCTGTTCCTCCAGACCTTCCTTCTCTTCGTTGAGCGATGGGAATGTTTTCTCATTATTCAAAATGGATATCCAACTTCTCTGAGAAATTGCACCACCTTACCAAAGTTACCAAGTTTCCTTTCACTAAGCAACAAACCAACGCCTTTAGAGAACTGAAGAAAGAAATTGCGAAATCATCCCTAGTAGCCATAGACTCTTCTCTTCCGCTTGAGGTCGAAACCGATGCTTCAGAGCATGCTATCGCTGCCTCCCTAACCCAGAACTCTCGACCAATAGCCTTCTTTTCAAGAACTTTAACCTCCGCTGAGCAGAAGCATTCTGCGGTTGAAAAAGAGGGCTATGCAATTGTAGAAGCGATCTGAAAATGGCGACATTTACTGCTGGGGAAGCATTTCAAATTGATCACTGACCAAAAATCGGTCTCTTTTATGTTCGACCCCAAGGGAAAGAATAAAATAAAAAATGAGAAGATTACGAGATGGAAGCTGGAGCTTGCCTGTTTTAGCTATGATATCACTTATCGTCCAGGAAAAACAGAATGCCGCTGCAGACGCTTTGTCTTGAATTCATTCTTCTAGCACCTCTCCTGACAAATAATACTCTTTGCACACAGATTTATATCATCCGGGGGTAACCAGGATGGTACACTTCGTCAGAACCAAAAATCTCCCATACTCTGTGCAAGATGTGAGAGCAGTTACAAAAGCATGTCGGGTCTGCTCCGAAATAAAACCCAGGTTTCTCAAGACGGCTCCTCAGACTCTCATAAAGGCGAGTCAGCCTTTTGAGAGACTAAGTGTGGATTTCAAATGACCGTTACCTTCAAATTCCCACAACAGATACATACTGACTGTCATTGATGAATACTCATGCTTTCCTTTCGCTTTCCCCTGTGCCGATGTTTCAGCTGCTACTGTCCGGAAACACTTAACTAACTTATTCTCCATATTTGGAAACCCTTCTTTTATACATTCTGATTGCGGAACTACTTTCATGTCGGAGGAACTAAAGGAGTTCTTGCTTTCTTGAGGCATTGCTACTAGCCAAACAACTGCTTTCAACCCTCAAGGTAACGGACAAGTGGAAAGATATAATGGTATCATCTGGCTGACGGTAAGTCTGGCTCTGCAGTCAAGAAACCTTCACGTTACAAATTGGGAAACAGTACTAGATGTAGCCCTCCACAGCATTCGCTCACTGCTTTTGACCTCCACTAATTGTACTCCCCATGAATGCCTCTTCAATTTCCAAAGGAAATCGGCCACTGGAGATTCTATGCCCACCTGGCTTACAAACGCTAAGTCAGTCCTTTTAAAGCGGCATGTGCATGAAAGCAAATATGAGCCCCTGGTCGAGATCGTAGATCTACTTGAAGTCAATCTGAACTATGCTCATGTTCGTTTTGATAATGGACAAGAGACGACAGTTTCCTTATGCCACTTATCGCCATTGGGTGATAGGCTGAGCAGCTTGGAGGCAGAATCAGATCCAGAGATGGAGAACCAACAGCTGCAGCATGCACCTCTGGAATCTAACCTTCCAGATCCTCAGGCTAGCGGGATCGAAACTCCATCCTAGAGGATTCGGTTCTTACTCCCCCCCCCCTCCGATGATCGACAAAAAAGATCAGAGGAAGAAAAAGTGCTGGGTTTTTGACGCTCTACCAGAGTCCGCCACAGCCCTCCATATTTAGCTGAAAACTATCAGCTTTAAACTTCTGTTTCTTTTCTCTTTTTTCCAGCCTAAACAGACAACCCCCCTCCTTTGCTGAGATTCCTTGAAGCCTTGTGCCCCCTGAAAGTCATGCGGCCCTGAATTTCACTGAGCGGCGGAGAATGTGCTTACAGAAAAGAACTCTCTAACTTCTTTTAACTTCCGTTTCTACTCTCCGGAAGTGAGTTACTTCCCTTGAGTTTTTCCTTCTTTTCTCTTCCTTTCCTTGAAGTAACAGGTCTCGTTCTCCGGATCTGTTCTTAGTAAAATAAAGCTTATTTAAAGTTCACTCCACATCAAAGTTTTTTCATTACAGTTTCAAAAAGTTTTTCACAAATTACTGGAGTGGAATATTTTGTCACGATGACAAATTTAACAACAATTAGAATTTTTTTTACAATTTGCCGCTCAATACAATTTAAAAATACATCAAATTGATCTAAAAAAAAATGCTTAATTAAATGCTCCGATTGACTGTGAAATCTATATTTACCCTCCAGAGCGATTTAAAATCAAAAATAAAAATTTCATGTGAAAACTGATTAAATCGTTATATGGACTAAGATAAAGTGCTCACAATTGGAATGTAACACTCAAGAATTATTTATAATATTAATAAAAGGAGAATTCAGGCAATGTCCCATAGACACGTGCATATATACCAAAAATATAGGTAATAAATTGTTGATTTGGGTTTTTTGGGTTGACGATATATTACTTGCCTCAAATTATGACAACACTTTTAAAGATATTAAAAATAAATTAAATAAAAAATTAAAAATGACCGATCTTGGACAATTGTCATGGTTCCTCAGTATAAAATTTACCTGTGAAAATGAAACTATAACAATGAAGCAATCATGGTACATTGAAAAGATTCTGCTCAAATTTGGAATGCAAGATTGCAAACCGCATGCAACTCCCATTGAGATGGATATAAAACAAAATTAATAGACGATCGATTATACAGAGAAATGATTGGAAGTCTCATCTATTTGATTACCGCCCCTAGGCCTGATATATGTTACACTGAAACAAAGTTATCTCAAAACTTATCGAGACCAACAATTAAGGACATCAGGTAAAACAAAAAATCCTTTGTTATCAAAAAGGAACCAAGGAACAATTTTTAATATTTAAAAAGTCAACATATCCTCAAAATTTAGAAGGATTTTCAGATTCAGATTGGGGTAACTGAGGATAGAAAAAGTATAATGGAATACTGTTTTAGACTGTCAAAGACTGGGACCATAACCTGTTAAGTGTTGAGACATTATGTTGAAAAAAGATGGCGGTGAAGAATCAGTGTAGTTCTGATCCTGAGTGTTAAGTAATTCCTAGTAACAAAGATGGTGGTGAAGAATCAAATGCGACTTCGTGATGGAGACGACGGTGAACTGATTGAATCCAAAATTCAACAATTTTTATAGTAACTTTTGAAGCTTCTCATTGGTTGTTTATTATAACTTGTGGTTATAAAAACGATCGTCGAAATCATTGGTGTCATACTACTAAGTCAAAAACATTTTTACAAGAATGTTTAAATATAATTGTTTTCTCTCTCGTAGCTAGTACAGTGGGTATATTTCTAGATAATTTACTAATGATTTACTAGCCAGGACGCCCGGCATAGCCCGATCATAAAATATGCTTAAATATATTTTCATTTATGCAGATTACATATACAATATTACAGAGTCAATTTTCTATTGATTATCATATATTGATTATTATATATTATATTAGTTGTGATCTCAAAAATAAAAATATATCTATATGACATGGGTGCATCAGCTTGAATCGAAACCGAAACCAAAACTTATAATATATATATATATATATATATATATATATATATATATATAAATAAATATATATATGTATGTTATTTTGTTTTTCAAGCTTATATCTTTTTCCTCCTGAGTGACTGGCATTTAATTCTTTTGACCTTCCATTTCTTGTAATAAATAATTTTTACCAAGAATTCTTCATAAGTTTTGGTTTCAGTTTCAATTATACCTGATGACACTTAAGTTTATACATTATATATATATATATATATATATATATATATAAAGTCACTCAGAAAAAAAAAAGATCTAAGCATGAAAATCAAAATAACTGCATTAATCTATAAATGATAAAAGTATTCTTGAATTTATCACTAGTACACTGCTAATAAAAAAGAAACCTTTTAAAGGATAGACTTTAAACTCTTCCAACTTAAGGTTACTAATACTACAATCTAAAAGGTTATGGAAACAAAAAGGTACATTCCAAAAAATTAATTTAAAAATTTGCATTTTTATTAAATTAGGCTTTTCACACATGATCAAAATTATAAGACCAAGGGTATAAATTGTTAGATTTATGGTAATTCTAATGTTTTTAGTTCAGTTAGAGATTAGCAATCATTGTGTAAAGGTGTTACCATGCCTAAAGCAAGAAAACTAACTGCAGTTGAGTGCTCTCGATTCTAGGATTCCATAAACAAGGTTTTTCACAGTGAGTGATAGCAGCTAAGGTAAATTGCAGTAAAACTGTTATTTGCAACTTTCTAAAGAACACTGAGAATTATGGAAAAGCAAAATCCTTTGGTAGCCACCCCCCCAAACATTTCTCTTGTATTGAGTAGGAAACTCAGATGGGTTGTTATGAATGACAGAGGGCTTTCTTCTAGTCAAATTAAGGCGGTTACAGATGCTGATTGCAGTCCGTTAACCACCAGACGACACTTACAACAAAAAAGCATGGTAAATAAAAAGTGGAAACAAATTCCTCGATTGCTTCCATGCCACAAAATGGACCGTTTAAGATTTGGTCGTGAATACCAAACCTGGGACATTGAAAAGTGGAAGAAAGTCCTGTTTTCTGATGAGAAAAAAAATCAATTTAGATGGTCTTGATGTCTTCCAGCAATATTGGCATGACAAAAACATGCCCCTTGAAATTTTTCCACATGTCATAGTAGTGGAGGGTCCATAATGGTATGTAGTGCCTTTTCTTACAGAGGGACGATGGAACTCCAGGTGATGCAGGTCGTCAGACAGCAGCTGATTATGTTAGCATGTTACAAAAAGCATATTTGATGATGAAGGGTCATCGTTTGTGTAGGGCTGGATGGTTAGTTCAACAGGATAATGCTGCAATCCACACTAGAAGACATACCTTGAGCTTTCTACAAGAAAATGGAGTCCATCTCTTGGGACATCCTGCATGCTCATCAGACTTTAACCCAATTGAAGATGTTTGGGGATGGATGACAAGAGAGGTTTATCGAAATGGCAAACAATATTCAACAAAAAATGAACTTCATGAAGCCATCTTCAGAAACTGGAGCAGGATCTTCCGCACCTTAATGGAAACCCTTATTTCTAGCATGCCCCAAAGAATTGTTGAAGTCATCAAAATCAGTGGAGATAGAACTCATTATTAAGTTTGATTGTTGAATGTTTTCATACACTTTTCATACAATTTAATAGAATTTTTGTCTCTGGTCTTATAATTTTGATCATGTGTAAAAAGCCTAATTTAATAAAAATGTAAATTTTGGAAATAAATCTTTAGAATGTAGCTTTTTGTTTCCATAACCTTTTAAATTGTAGTATTGGTAACCTTAATTCGGAAGAGTTTAAAATCTATTCGTAAAAAAGTTGTTTTTTTTTAAGATTTTTAAGTGGTCTTAAATTTTTGATCAGCAGTGTATGTCTTAATGTATAAAACTTAGTATCTATTTAAAAGATAAGTCACATACTTAACAATGGCATAGTGTTTTTTCAGTATGAGTTTTTTTTACCATTAAAGGAAATATATTTGACATTTTTGTTTTTATCAAGTATACTTTCACATGAGCTCCCATTGTAATGTTGTGATCCTTTGGTTATGATCATAGCGTAGTATCTGTACTATGGAAAGCAGGGCCAACGCTCAAAACATTATTATTATTATTAATTGATTTGAGTGACGGCGGATTATTATTATTATTAGAAAAATAAACAATTAGATTGGAAAAAAATTATTGACATAATACTGCAAAAGGAATGTGAAATAGAAAATAGATGTAAACATTATTTTGGTTTGCATAAACAAATAACTAGATTGCGGTTACATAAGCTGTTGGGATGAGACACGTAGATTTGCAGAGATTCTAGGCAGTCATTAGCTGGACATCAGAGGGAATGGACGACTCAAGGGTTGGTCTCCATGATGCAGGGAACAGCGTCATTTCAGTCAGCCAAGATGTTAAAATGCGTAATCTCTGAAGATGCAGCCAGAATAAATGTTCATAAATAATTCAGGTATGTGTTGTGTTATTTACATCTGTTAAAAAGAACTGCTTGTCAACAACTGTTTCGATACATCCATGTTAATCATGTTAGAACTGTTGCATAAATGTTAAAATATACACACAAGATGATCAACTAAATTATATAACGTATATGCATACATGTATTTATATGTACACGAATATACAGATAAAATATAAAACCCAACGATTCAACATGTACGCTATTATAGAACATATTCACATACATATTACACGACAACCCCCTTTTTAGAGCCCCATAATATAACAAGTTTTTGGTGCAACACCTATACCACACCATATAGTAAATCTCTTTGTAAATATATTTCACCAGAATCTTTTCATGAGTTTCATTACTTGTTGCGACATATTGTGTTTCTTTGAAAACAAGAACATCATTCTATCATTTATTTGCATGTGATCAAACGTGTTGCAACATAACTTGCACCTTTAATTGTTTGGATGTTGTTTAACATAGAATATCTGGGTAAAAGGTATTAAAAAATATTTTTAGGTTTGTAGCGTATGCTTGCATGCAATATATTGAATTTGTTTGATAAAAAATACTTAAGAATATGTTTTCTCTTCAGTGTGCGTTTGCATATGGTGAAACATATGTTGTCTTTGTATAAAAGAAGATCCACATACTTCACAAGAATATGGTTTCTCTCCAGTATGCATTCGTATATGTTGCACCAATGTGTATTCCCGTGTAAAACAAGAGCCACATACTTCACAAGTATATGGCTTCTCTCCAGTATGTATTCGCATATGTTCCAACATATGTTGGCTCCTTGTAAACGATGAGCCACATATTTCACAAGGATATGGTTTCTCTCCAGTATGTGATCGTTTATGCTGCAACATATGCTGATTCCTTGAAAAAGAAGATCCACATATTTCACAAGTATATGGTTTCTCTCCAGTATGTGTTCGCTTATGCTCCAACATATTTTGTTTTCTTGTAAATGAAGAACCGCATACTTCGCAAGAATATGGTTTCTCTCCAGTATGTATGCGCATATGTTGCAACATATGATGTTTCTGTGTAAATGTGGAATCACACAATTCACAAGAATATGGTTTCTCTCCAGTATGCGTTCGCATATGTTGCAGCATATTTTGTTTCTGTGTAAAAGAAGAGCTACATACATCACAAGAGTATGGTTTTTCTCCAGTATGCCTTCGCATGTGTTTTAACATATGCTGCTTTTGTGTAAAGGAAGAGCCACATACTTCACAAGAATAAGGCTTCTCCCCCGTATGAGTTCGCATATGTTTAATCATTTGTTGTTTACGTGTAAAAGAAGAGCCACATACTTCACAAGAATGTGGTTTCTCTCCAGTATGTGTTCGCATATGTTCCAACAGAGTTTGTTTTCTCGTAAAAAAAGAGCAACATACTTCACAGGAATATGATTTCTTTCTAATATCTAATCTATTTTGCATTTTCAAAGTAGACATATATCTGGTTTTTCTTTAATACAAACTGATTCTTTGCATTCTACATATTGTGTTTTTGTGTGGAATTAAGTATGAGACCTTCAAATAGTTAGTTTCAATTTTTCGGGATTTAATCTGTACTAAATCGTTGAAAATCGACTTTTCCTATGTTACAGTTTTACTTGTTTTAAATAGTACTAAATAATATATATCAATGAGGCTTGTGTGCCCCTCTCGTCTATATATTATATTTTTGAATGTCAAAAGAATTATATATACACAGATCAATGTAAATAACTAAGGTGTAATTAGTCTTAATGCGGTTAATTTTCTAAAACTTCAATCGATTATTCTACAAAGCTTTCACACCAAATTTGACGTTTGCTAAGGAATTCATGATTATTTAAGCCATCGGTATCCCTCTTGCAATCAGTATTCTTAGCAAGAATTTCATTTAATAAAACTAGGAAGAGAAAAAATGCATAAACATTTTAAGAAGGAAATTGTTTTTCAATATAATATCACAAACCTCGAGTTGTTGAAGAAAAAAAAAACATTCTAGATTTTAGAAACGTAAGATTTCACTCATTTTATGCATTGAACTCTCACCAATTTAACTCTCACCAATTTAACTCTCACCAATTTATATCAATAAATTCCTGTCTCGGATTTTCATCTTGTCCGTCACTAACCCAATGTTGATCCATTTGAATCCAATATTTTTATGACTGCTAAATATTCTGCAAATATAAACACAAAATGAGATATCATTAATGATAAAGTAATGTAGATACATTAAAATTTATAACAAATTTGATTGTTGTTTTTTTATACAAAAAGGTGCATTGTAAAAAACATTTTTTATTTTTGTGCCTGTTTATTGCAAAAGAAATTGTTTTTAAAGACGTTGACTAAATGCATAAACAATATTTTTAAATTAGCAAAATTTGACAGAGTTCATTGCTGAAATGCAAAATTAAAATTATATACGAATCTATGGAAATATGGCCAAATGCATTAGTAAGTTCAAAATATAATGGAGACATTTCGTATCGATTAATAATATTGATTTCCCTTTTTCAGAGATATGAGAAAAAGCCACAGAACATTAATAAATGAAATCCAAAATTTGACAATTTTACTTTCGTAAATTACATTTCTTTTGGAAAAATAAAATTATGTTTAATAATATGTAAGAAACAGATACTTTATTGACGACCTCCCAGAAGTCATAAAAATCATTATCATAAAATTCGTTGGCAACAGTGTTCAGCAAATGTTTTTTCACTTATTGTTTTAATTCATGAGCCGTGTAACAAATATATGATCTAATTTGTCAGCATCCGTACCTGAATAGTGAGGTTAGACTTGAGGATTGACAAGCATATAATGTGCTAAACCAGTTTAACATGTTAACCTATTTGAAGATAATAAAATGATGAAAGTATCGGTATGCCATAAAGCATAATTAAATAAAATAATCTTTTCACAGAAAATATTTCATTATTTCGGATAACTTACTGTTTCAAATAACGTCATATTTTTGCATATGATTTTCATACAAACCAAAATAAATAGAATGTTATTTGAAGAAACCGTAAAGCAATCTTAAATTTTACAGTCAAAAGATGGACAAAATTGGCAGGTTTTAAAAATGCTTGATTACATATTGTCGGAGGGAAATTAGGAATATCCAAGGAATTCAAATTTTGATTTTGCTAAATACAAAAAATAAATATAATCATATCATAAGAATATGAAACATATCTCGTAATGGATGAAATGTAACAAATTATTATATATTGTTCAAAATTCATCTATCATTGATAAAAAACATTTCAAAACAAAGATTTTGATGCAATTTTTGTTTTGATCAGAAATAAACCTTTTTGTCTAGTGATTTAATGACATGTTAAAAAAACATAAGCTATAATATTTAATAAAATGTAAAAAATATAAGCTATAATATTTAATAAAATGTAAAAACTGAAGCTATAATATTTAATAAAATGTAAAAACTGAAGCTTTAATATTTAATAAAATGTAAAATCTGAAGCTATAATATTTAATAAAATGTAAAGAACTGAAGCTATTATATTCAATAAAATGTAAAAAACATAAGCTATAATATTTAATAAAATGTAAAAAAAAAACATCAGCTATAATATTTAATATAATGTAAAAAAACATAAGCTATAATATTTAATAAAATGTAAAAAACAAGCTATAATATTTAATAAAATGTAAAAAAACATGAGTTATAATATTTAATAAAATGTAAAAAAACATAAGCTATAATATTTAATAAAATGTAAAAAAACATAAGCTATAATATTTAATAAAATGTAAAAAAAACATTAGCTATAATATTTAATAAAATATAAAAAAACATAAGCTATATTATTTAATAAAATGTAAAAAAATAAGCTCTAATATTTTAAAAATGTTAAAAAACATAAGCTCTAATATTGAATATAATGTAAAAAAGACATAAGCTTTAATATTTAATAAAATGTTAAAAAACATAAGCTATAATATTTAATAAAATGTAAAAAAAACATGAGTTATAACATTTAATAAAATGTAAAAAAACATAAGCTATAATATTTAATAAAATTTAAAAAAACATAAGCTATAATATTTAATAAAATGTAAAAAACATAAGCTATAATATTTAATAAAATGTAAAAAAACATAAGCTATAATATTTAATAAAATTTAAAAAAACATAAGCTATAATATTTAATAAAATGTAAAAAAACATAAGCTATAATATTTAATAAAATTTAAAAAAACATAAGCTATAATATTTAATAAAATGTAAAAAAACATAAGCTATAATATTTAATAAAATGTAAAAAAAACATGAGTTATAATATTTAATAAAATGTAAAAAAAACATAAGCTATAATATTTAATAAAATGTAAAGAAAACATGAGTTATAACATTTAATAAAATGTAAAAAAACATAAGCTATAATATTTAATAAAATTTAAAAAACATAAGCTATAATATTTAATAAAATGTAAAAAAAACATCAGCTATAATATTTAATAAAATATAAAAAACATCAGCTATAATATTTAATAAAATGTAAAAAACATAAGCAATAATATTTAATAAAATGTAAAAATACATAAGCTATAATATTTCATAAAGTGTAAAAAAGATGTAAGCTATAATATTTAATAAAATGTAAAAAAATAAGCTCTAATATTTTAAAAATGTTAAAAAACATAAGCTCTAATATTGAATATAATGTAAAAAAGACATAAGCAATAATATTTAATAAAATGTAAAAAACATAAGCAATAATATTTAATAAAATGTAAAAATACATAAGCTATAATATTTCATAAAGTGTAAAAAAGATGTAAGCTATAATATTTAATAAAATGTAAAAAAATAAGCCATAATATTTAATAAAATGTAAAAAAAAAAATAAGCTATAATTGTCATTAAACGGATTAATTTTGTTTAGCAAAAAAGTTGTCACACCATCTGGGATTTGTGGCAGTAACATTGTCCCGTTTTTATTTTTGAAAGGGGTTTGTCTTTTTGTTGAAGGTTTGTAGATAAACTAGGCTGAGTTTCTTGAATCACAAGGATTGTATTCGTCAGCTGAATTTCTTTTGCTTCATGTTTCCTCCATTGCTTTTTATTATTATCTGCATTTATAGGAAAGCAGCTTAAGACTGTGCATATCACAATTTCTTTCTGGTAGATCTTGGTTCGCTCATAAAAGCCGTTTATCTTGTCATTCAATTATTATGGAACCAATCCTAATATTTGTTGAATTAGAAACAAATGTTTGCTTGCATGGGGTTTGTATAGCATGCTGTGAAATGATCCAAATGATTATCTATGCAAATTTTGTGCTATAATTGGTTTTGTGCAGATGTCAACATTCTTGACATTTGCTTCACCGCAGCAGGTTTGGATTTCATTTATAAACTCAGAGAAAAGAAGACAGTGATCTGCCCAGTAATCATGAGACCTGAAGCACATACTTAATCAGATTCCGTAAAATTACTTTCTCTCAATTTTCTTTATTTGAAAATTATTATCACAAAATCATGTTCAGTGAATTTAGTCATCATTCTTCTCTTTTTTATTATTTCTTGCCATATTATGTGATCTCATCCAACTTTAGCATCAAATTCAAGCAGAATCAGCTATTTGTTGTGAGGAATGGAGCAAAGAATGCAATCATTGAGATAATTGTGGCATATTGGTTGTTGGTAAGTTCCATTAACACAGTTCCTTAAATTTTAGGAAATGGTCAGTTCAAATTGGAAAGATAATTCTATGAACTCATGGCTGTTTTACATCAAGACAATTTCAAAACAGTATAGTTTATGTTTTCATCACAATTGTACTTCTCCTGAACATTGTTTTTCAATCAAACCCACAATGTAAAACGTTTAATTTTTGCAACTCTTTCGTAATGATGTCTGTCATTCTGGGCGGTCAAAGTTCTATTTGTCAATTAGAGTACAGGCAGTCAAGGTTTCTATGCAGTTTTCCTGTATGCCCTATCTCTGCTATTTTTATGGTGATCATTTGCAGTTAGGTGTACTTCTGAAACCATAGATTTTTTTGTATTCCAAGAAAGTCTTATTTATTGAAGTGAAAATTTACCACTACTCATACAGAGGAGAAATACATATTAGAATATATTTCTATCAATGTATGCAAAAAATACTTTTTTATTTAATGATATAAAATAATTTCACCTCTACAGTTTATTCCATCAAATAAAGTCTTTTAGCTTTAGTGTTTTTTCAATGATATATAATAAAATTTCCACTTTTTATTTGATCATGTTAAATATACAATTTTTATTCCATGATATAGATGCATAAATGTTCATGACATTAAATTATTAAATCTTCACCATTTACACTGTCTTCAAAGCAATTGGAGCATTCACTGGTAGGACTGGTAGGACTATAACATCAATATCAACGAAAAAAAGGACATTAGTGTTGAAGCCTTTGTCATCAAAAATCACAAGAGTAAAAATATTGTTCTCAGTAAGTTTTCACGAGCGGTTTACAAAAGCATATTTTATGTTTTTCATTGTCTTTTTGGGGGAGGGGGTAGTCAATTATAGAACTTGTGTCGTAACGGTTAATTAAACTGCAGAAGCACCTGTTAAATGACACAAGTTCTATATAGGTGAATCAGAATTTTTGTAGGAATTTTTGACACCCCTAACACGAAACTGCGAATAAAATATAAAACAACTCGTAATTTATCTTTTAAAAGTGGGTTGTTTATTTTCTTTATAGATTATATTTCCAAAATAAACTATTAAAGTTGTTTTAAAAGTAATAGAAATATTTTTTAATATTTTTTAAAAAACAGTGAATTTTACGAACTCAATATTTTTCAATTTTTAAACTTTAAAAATCTATCAAAATTTTTCTATTGATTCTATTTTTACCATATTTTCAGGGTCAATGTGAAATTTTATGTTCTTTCCAATAAACCGAATATAATATTTTAGACAAACGTTTTTTTTATAAATTCACGCTCCCCATTTTCAAGTGTCTATTAAAAAGTAAATAATTAATTTACTCACCAAAGTTTTATATATCACAAATTGAAGAGAAAAGGTCAATAAATAATATATTCAAATTTAAAACAAAAAAGTAGTATTTTTTTAGAAATTTACCTGTAAAGTTTGAAGTTAAAATTTTTTTTTTTTTAAACCACGTTGTTTTTTTTGTTTTTCTTGTTTTTTTTAAAATGAAACCTTGGTCCTTGCTCCTTTAATTGAAAAAAATTAGGGCTTGAATTACATTTTCCGAGGGGTTATAAGCTTGGAAAAACGGGGTGGAATTATTCACTATTTTTCACGAAATTTCTGACACACCTCCCCCCCCCAAAAAAAAAAGAACGAAAAACATAAAAATATGCTTTTGTAAACAGCTCGTGAAAACTTTTTTTTTTTTTTTAGATCAATTAAAAAGGGTTCATACTATGTAAACCATAAATTTCCGACGGATTTGATTATCAGATTTGTGTCCAGCAACATCGAATATCCCTTAACAACAACCAATTAGTGGTTGGTGTTCTGTTGTAGCAAAAGGTAATATTTACCTTTTAATTTATTTTAATAAATATTATTCTAAATACTGTTTTTAATTTGTGGTCTTGTCTTTACGTTCTTTCCTTTCGCTCATGATTTCTTGGAATTTACCCCTTCCCCCTCCAATAAATCTTTTTTACGCCAATGCCGGTGGTGGGGAGGGGGGATTCCAGTTATATGTGGCATATTTAGCTTCTTTTGACGTTTTTTTTTTTTTTTTTTTCGTTAATGGAAAACAAGATGGCCGCCATCAAAAATAATAGTGATTACGTTGGATACTGAAGGTCTTCAAATATGGATAACTGCGAGTTTGCGCAAAAAGTAAATGCGATATTCGTTCTCAGCGTACCGGAAAACCTTTAAAAAGTCAATAAATTAAAGCTACATGTCGAGGGATCGGTCAACTAAAAATTTACCAAAAGTGTTTATTTAAAAAAAAAAAAAAAAAAGGTTCTGTTTATATTGGGTATTTTGCGAGAGTATTTTGCCAATCTTGTCTCGAGGAATATACCGGATTACCAACATTGTTTTTTCGGTAAAGTTTACGACGTGCAACAGCGTATTATAAACATCCTAACCTCCCCATGTTAAGAACAGCTTTCTGAATAAACACCCCCAACCTCGAAAGCCGTACTTAACATGGGGGAGGGGTGTTTATTCCGAAAACCGTTCTTAACATAAGGAAGTTGGAGGAGCTAATCCGAAAGCCGTTCTTAATATAGGGTGGTTGGGGGGGGGTTATACTACGCTGCGGTAGGTCGTAAAAAAAATACCGTTTTTTTTTTGTTTACATTGCAAACTTAAGACGTTGACTCATTTCTTTATCAAAAAAAAAAGGAAATCATAATGGTCCAGATGTGCCTTGGGGACAAAAGAACACGTAAAAACAATAGTTACCTTTCGTTTGACAAATTACGTCCAAGAAAGAAACGATCGTGAGATGTTTTGCTTAAGACGAGAAGAGTTTGATGGATGGAAGTAAGATGGCGGCCGGAAAAACAGGTTCGCATAAAATTAAAGCTGAGCCAATTTAAATGCACCATTGCGAAACGGTCGACCTCTTCGGTGTATATTACGCATAAAATTATTATTTTAATTATCCCAATATTGAAATAGTTTAAAGGAGACAAAACAAAATATGACAGGCCCGATGGTTGAAAATATGTTTACTAGTTAGCATGGACAAGTCATTTCCTTCTAAGAAAGTTTCCGTAACTTGCCTTTGTCTCGGCTACCAAGAAAGTAGGCCAACGAACATGACAGCGTGACGTAATTACCAGATCAACATGTAGGTAAAGGCACGAAGGTGCCTACAGTTTCCGGTGTTCAACCACAACCACCTGGCCATAAAAAATATTTTTCATTGCCTTATAATGTGGCTGTTGTAATTATGTCTTTTATTCTCCTAAAGAGAGATAGAAAAAAATACAACAACAACAAAAAAAATCTCCATTTAGATTATTATTACAATCATCATAATTGCACATTGGAATAATTTTAATCGAACAAAATATAACAGTAAGTGAACTTGTTTTATTTCTATCGAAAGAAGTCGAATATTTCATTTTCTTTATTTTTTTAAACTGCAAAACAAACAATTTTTATATGAGAATATTTTTCAGTCTGTTCTTTTTATAATAAATAAAATTTAGGAAGTTGAGTTAATGCTTTTCGGGCACTCCCTAATAAAATAAATTTTTCAACACAAGCTACTGAATAAACGAACAAACGACTTCGTAAAACATGCAAGGAAAAGGTTTATTGAAGCAAGGGCGTGATGCCATTTAGATATAGCTAGGATAGAACTCGTCTGCCTTTGCCCGGTAGTTAATCCCCAGTGGGAATTGTAGATACCAATGTAGGCAGAGAGAGAGAGTGAGAAAACAGGTCCGCTCTCCTTGACGTCTCGCTGGAAAAGGGTAGTTTTTCTTGTCCGGACGGAAGCAGTTATAGTTTCTTAAAGGGTAAGGAAGATCCCTGCGCTATGCCTCTGATTGGTCAGTATGTGCCATATCGCACAGTCAGGGGAGGCACTGACGCACAAGAAGAGAGTTCTATTTGTTTCTGCTACATAACCCCCTGCTTAGGCTGAAAGCCGACAGAGAAAAAGGTAGCAGAACGAATAGCAAAAAAAAAAAATTAAATAAAAATGTTAATTTATTCACGTTATTTTTTGTTTTTACGAAGAAAAAAAAATGTTCTTAATTTTCTGTAAAAATTTGGGGAATATTGTTTTTTTTTTATAAAACGTTCTTTTTTCTAGAAAGGAGAGAAAGAAAAGTTTATTTTTTAATAGAAATATACATTTTTACATAGTTTCTTTCGCCAATGTACCCATCGGCCACTACGTGTAGTGGTCACATAACTGTTCTCACGTGAAGCATTTACCTCAGATGTATGATGATGCTGTGTTGGAGGAATGTGTGGCTCATGTATTAATGTGTCCAGAAAGGCTCTTTTTACCCTATCTATGGAAACTGTCTCTTTTTTACCACTAATGTCGAGGATAAAAGTTTTATCAGTGCATGAAAGCACGCGATAAGGGCCAGTGTAGGGTAGAGTTAGGGGAGCTTTTACTGCGTCCTTTCTAAGGAACACGTGAGTCCATGTTGATATGTCCTTCGGGACCAAAGATTTTATGGTAGGGTGCATTGGTGGTAGCTTACTGAGATAGGCTCGTAGTCTGTTGACATATAGAGCTGAGTCAGTTGTTGTATCCTCTATCGGGGTCAGCATCTGACCTGGCAATGATAGAGGTGCTCCATAGACTAGTTCGGCTGCAGAATATCCCAAGTCCTCTTTGATCAATACACGACAGCCGAGAAGGACGACCGGTACGTACTCACTCCATCGCTGTTGGTGAGGGTAAGCACGTAATGCTGCTTTCAATTGGCGATGGAAGCGTTCTATCATCCCGTTAGAATCTGGGTGATAGCTCGTTGTCTGAATGCGTGTGATCCCTAGGATCCTGGACAGTTCCATGAATAGGTGGGATTCGAATTGTACACCACGATCAGTGGTGATGGTGGTGGGAACTCCGTAACGCGATATCCAGCCTGATATAAGGGCTCGCGCTACAGACTCAGCCGAAATATCTGTGAAGGGAATGGCTTCAGGCCACCATGTAAAACGGTCAATACAGGTCAGGAGATACGTAAATCTCTGACTGACCGGCCAAAGTCCAACCAAGTCTGTGAACGTGGCTAAACCGAGCGTCTGGGGTGCTGAATGTTCCAAGGGGTGCACGGATATGCTCGTGTACCTTTGACTTTTGGCAGGATACAAAGAAACATGTCCAGGTAGTGATATTGCGCCTCATATTTGGCCAGAAAAATCTAGCTGTAGCTTCACTGTAGCTTTGCATCCGGGGTGTGCCAGGTTGTGTAAAGTGTCAAAAACAACTCTACGATGAGTCTTTGGAACAAATGGTCGAGGTGAATCCATTGAGTTGTTGCAGATGATCTGCGTGTCTGAGGTAGGTACGAGCAGGTATGCGAATTTGCAAGCCGCAAATTCAGGTGACGATGGATCCAACGTGTCCAGACTAGGCTGATCTAAGGCTATCTGATGGTGAGGACAGAGAATTAATGGGAAGGCGAGACAAGGCGTCTGCCGCTGCATTCTGCTCACCCGAGATATGTTGGATATCGCTGGTAAATTGCGAAACAAAATCCAAGTGGCGTGTTTCGCAGGGCGAATATTTGTCTGGCTTAGAACGAAGTGCGTATGTAAGTGGACGGTGATCAGTGTAGATCACAAATTGACGACCCTTGAGTGAATGTTGGAAGTGTTTCACTGTGAGGTAAATTGCCAGCAGTTCACGGCCAAACATCCTGTAATGTTGTTCTGCCGGTTTCAGTTGTCGCGAAAAGTATGCAAGAGGTTGTAACTGTTGTTGGTGCTGCTGTTGCAACACTGCACCTGCAGCTGTGCCTGATGCATCAACGACCAGTGAAAACTGGGAATTAGGTACAGGATGTGCAAGTAAAGATATTGTCGCTAGTTTTGTTTTCACTTCATTGGAAGCTTTGAGTTGGACCTCATTAAGTGAGATTTGCTCATTTTTCTTCTTCCTGTTATGTAACAGGTTAGAAAGAGGAGCTAGAAGATCCGCACAGTGTGGGATAAAGCGTCTGTAGTAGTTCAAGAGACCGAGGAAGTGCCTTAGTTGGGGAAGTAAAGTAGGTGGTTGAAGGTCTTCACCTTTTCCGATAACAGAGATATACCATCTGGGCTGATAATGTGGCCCAGGAAAACTAGTGACGAAGCACCGAAAACGCATTTACTAGGGTTAATCCTCACCTGGTATTGCTGAAACCGTTCGACCAGTAAGCAGAGGTGAGTGACGTGTTCCTCAGGTGACGCACTTGCCACAAGAATGTCGTCTATATAGTTATAGACGAAGTCCAAATCATGCACTACTTCGTCCATGAAGCGCTGAAAAGTACTAGCGACATTACGTAAACCGAAAGGCATAGTTAAATATTCAAACGCTCCGAATGGAGTTGTTACTGCCGTTTTTGGTATGTCGGCCGGATTTACTGGGATTTGATGGTAAGCCTTGACCAAATCTAGTTTGGAGAAGGTCTTACAACCATGCAACGAGGAAGCAAAATACTGTATATGTGGGATTGGGTAATGATTAGGTACCGTCATGGCATTGAGTCGTCGGTAGTCTCCAGTCGGATGCCAATCTCCATCACGTTTTGGGACTATATGCAAAGGGGAAGCCCATGGACTGGACGAGGGGCGTATTATTCCCAACTCTAGCATATGATTGAATTCAGCCTTCGCTGCTTTAAGTTTATCAGCAGGGAGGCGATGAGGGCAGGAGAACACAGGAGCACCAGTGGTCTCGATGTGGTGTTTTGTGGTGTGCCTGGGTTTGCTCACCACGAAATTTAAGTTTATTAACTCTGGGTAGGAGTGTAGCAACTCGTGGTAAGGATCATTTGAAGCGGCAATGAAAAATACTGGGTTGATAGATGGGACATTTGGCACTATGCCAGGGACGGAAAGTTCTGTACTAGCGTCTATCAGCTGGCATGTGCGAATGTCTACCATTAAATTAAAATGATGCAGGAAGTCTGTGTCTAGGATGGGGTAAGGTAAATCCGCAACGGTAAAACCCATGTAAAGTATCTCCGTAATTCCAAGTCCAGAGAACGTGAAATTTGACCGTACATGGGGATAGGGGAGTGATTTACCGCTTGCAGTGTGATGGGTAAAACTGGCGGCTTCTCTGTGAGGAGTTTCAGAGGCCAAATGGTGCAAGCTGCTCTTGTATCAACCAAGCAACGCGCTTGGGATAAGGAGTCAATGATAAAATAGGCATGGTTGTGGGTGGTCTGTGGAGAATGTGCCGTGCTCAGTTCTCCAGACAATTGTTTCCCTGGTTCAAATACGAACAGGGCATTTTACAGCGCCGTGCATCCTTGCCAAAACGACTGTGATAAAAGCATAGTCCTGGCTTACTAGAGTGACGACGGTGATGTAGGGATGGCGAACGGCTCTTGTAGTGGCGTCGGGGCGAATGTGGCCTGCTCATGTTCAGCTTATTCACCTCTCTGGTGAGGCGTTCGATGGCTGTAAGTATAGCCACCGATGTTGCTTCTCACGTTACCTTTCTATCCACCGCAGGGTCCGCGGGTACTTCAGCCTGTTGCTGAGGGATCACCGCGGTGGTAGGCCCTCTCACAAAATCCATTACTTTATCCGCCGACGCTGCTACTATGTTGATGGAATGCTTCTCTATCATAGGCGCTGGTATTGCCTTTACTTGTGCCGGCATCCTTGAAAAGAAAAGCTGCTTTATTAGGGTACTGTTAGGGGGGACATCTTCTGCCAGCTCCCTCATTCTGCAGAGTAACTCTGTTGGTCTGTGGTCTCCTAAATACTCATCGTGTACTAACGTCTGGAAACATTTTTTTGTCGACACAGACACACAGACGTCCGGAGCAGAACCTCCCGCTTTATGCTGTCATATGTAGTGTTAAGAGGGGTGTCAGTTATTAAGTCCTTGACAACAGGAGTCAAAGACACAGGGAAAGCACTAAATAAAATATGTAATTGTGTTTGCTTCGAAACGTTGTTCGCAGCAAAATATGATTCGAGTTGGGCAAACCAAATTCGAACGTCACCGGCGAAGGCGGGCAATGTTGTCATTTTAAGAGGAAAATAGACAAAAATAAATAAATAAACTATCCGGATACTAGAAGGACATTATCGGAGTACCATGTGAGAAAAACGGAATATATTTAGACAGAGGCAAAGACAAGAAAAATATTTAACAGGCTAAAAAGAGAGAGGAGAAAAAAAATTTTACAAGAAAATAAACTAGAAAAATGGTTCAAAGAGCAGTAGTAAAAAAAAAATGGACAATATGTGTGTGTGGATGTTTGTGTGTGTGTGTGTGTGTCTGTGTGTGTGTGTGTGTGTGTGTGTGTGTGTGTGTGTGTAACCTATAACCTGGAGGTAAATGAATTCTTTAAACGGATACTTACGTTTGGCCGATACGTGAAAGCAAGTTTTCTTTCATTTTTTTTTTTTAGTAAAAGTTCTTTCTTTTGTTTCGTGAAATTAACTGTCCCTCGAATTACTTGTCTCCTGTTCGCATGTGTGTGCGTTCTAGCTTCGTTTTCCCCAAGAAGAGGGGGAAAAAAAACTTTTAGTCACTTTGGTTTTCAAGTCATTTACTTCTATCCGTGTCTCTTGCGTTCTTTTTCCTAGGATATTTACCACGCGGGTCAAAGGAGTCTGGTGCAGGAAATAATGTCTTCTTTTTTTCGTTTTTTTTTATATGGTGATGAAGAAAAAAATGTTTCTGTGACGAATTTTTTTTATATATATCCTTCTCAGAGGTGTGAAATTTGTCCGTATTACTTTTCTTGAGGAAAGTATTTCAGGAATTTCTGCTCGCCGCCCCTTTCTTTGCTTAGACGGGGTAGAAGTCCAGCTCGCCATTCAGTAAATTTCTGTACACGTCGGGTCACCATTTTAGAGAGTTGAGTTAATGCTTTTCTGGCACTCCCTAATAAAATAAATTTTTCAACACAAGCTACTGAATAAACGAACAAACGACTTCATAAAACATGCAAGGAAAAGATTTATTGAAGCAAAGGCGGGATGCCATTTAGATATAGCTAGGATAGAACTCGTCTGCCTTTGCCCGGTAGTTAATCCCCAGTGGGAATTGTAGATACCGGTGTAGGCAGAGAGAGAGAGAGAGTGTGAGGAAACAGGTCCGCTCTCTTTGACGTCTCACTGGAAAAGGGTAGAGTTTTTCTTGTCCGGGACGGAAGCAGTTATAGTTCCTTAAGGGGGTAAGGAAGATCCCTGCACTATGCCTCTGATTGGTCAGTATGTGCCGTATCGCACAGTCACAAGAAAAGAGTTCTATTTGTTTCTGCTACAAAAACTTTCCATTGATTATTTCTAAATATTTTAAAGTTAGAAGCATTTTTCACAACAGTTTCTTTTTTTTTTTTTAACTAAAACGATCGATGAATTCAATATTTTAGCACTGGGCGTAATTTATTTTTTTGAAATTATTTAAAACTTAAAAGTTTTTGTTTGTTTTATAACATTTTATCTGTAAATAAGTTACATGATTGAAACGGGAAATGGAATAGGAAATTTTCTATCCTCTCCCGAGACATATGAACAACACGAATTAATTAAAAATTCATTAACAGTTTTAATTAAAGTTTTGATATGAACTTAAAAATAAAAAGTTCATTAAATTTTAGTTAACTTATTTTCTTGTGTTTTATCTTATAAATAAATTTTGTATGCACTGTGCTGAATAACGTTATTTAGAAAGCCATTCTTAACAGGCTTTCTAACTATTCTGCACTTTCACGTAACAATTTAATGAAAAAAAGATGCCGTAAAAATTTAATTTAACTTGAAAATCCTATATAAAATATAGCATGGTGTGTACACTGCACATGCACCATAAATATTATTATTATTATTATTATTATTATTATTATTATTACAACAACAACAATAATAATAATAATGAGATGTTATATAACAAAGGCCCCTCAGATCTCAATCAGATTTGTAGTCTACGCTTGTTGAATGTCTTTAGTTCATGACAAAGTCCTTTAAGTGGGTGAGTCATCCTCTCGTTATTCATGCTGCGGGTGAAATTCTGTCCGTATTGCCTTCCTGTAATGTCGTGAGCTATTTGACGGCTGATGTGTGGTATGATCTTGGTGGTTGGTACATGGTGGGGAAGTGGGGGTCTACTGCATACATGTGGCGGTCGAGGGGCCAAGCGTCTGATATGTGCGCGGTGGATCCAGGCTGTATCGCCCTTTTCACTTTGTACCTGGCACATCACATCATTTGATTTTATGTGAAATTTTCCACCCAAGGTAGATGAGATGCTTGGGCCATTCCTGATTGCGGCCGATGGAGTAAGACCCTGTCGCCTCCTTGTAAATGGGGTGATGTGCATTCCTCTCAAGTTTGTGGTCAACCTCATCATTGGCCAGAGTGACGTGGTAGTGAACCTGTCTCAACAGGGCATTGATCTTCATGCCACATGCTCCCAGATCGTCACCTCTGACTTCTTTTCTATGAAGTGTAGGTAGAACGATGTTTGGGTGATGGCAATGATTGCATAGTGGGGGGGGGGAGACAATGGTGGCACCGTTGGTCATGGCGTTCATAGACAAAATGATGGATTTGAGGACATCTGTCCATTCTGAGCCTCTATCTTTGCGCAGCATGTATAGGGCATTCTTCATTGTGCAGTGTTGACGTTTGATGTTTCCTGAACTTTGTGGTCACCTTGTGCAGTAGATTTCCTGCATAATGGACATTTGGCTACAGAATTGTCTATAGACCTCTCCCGTGAAGTGTGTGCCTCAGTCAGAGGATACTATGCGAGGAATCTCCCTATATCAAAGGAAGAACTGGTACAATCTGCAGGCGGCATCAATGGTGTGGTCCCTTGCACATGGTATGGCCATGAAGTATCGGATGAAGCTATCCAGAATGGTCAGGATGTTTCGTTTTCCCTTTGAGTTTGGCATTGTAACAAAGTCTATGTAGATAACTTTGAATGATTTCTGTCACTATTTGAAATGACCGATGGGCCAGTGGGTGCATCTGACATAGTTCCCTTTACATTTTGCGCATGTGTCGCAAGAGTCAACATAGGCCTTAATGCTGCAGTTTTTGAATTGGCACCAATAGCTGAGCATGAGATCTTGCATGTGTGTGATGTCTGAGTGGTTGTTGCCCTCCTGTGCTTGGAAGACGTATCTGGCGCGGAGTTTATATGATACAACCAGCTTGGGGGAGTTTTTGCTTTCTCTTATCATCAGAACAGAGGTGCCTGATTCCAGAAAAAATTGCCGTAAGTGCTTTTTGAAGAACATGGCTTGGTGTTCGCCAAGATGAATATGTGGCTCACTTGAGTTGGGTGACTGGAGAGAGCTGATGATCTTTGCTAGAGTTTCGTCCTTCTGTTGTTCGTTTGCAATGCTCAAGTGGTTGCAAACTCTGCCTGTAGGAATGGAGAACGAAGAGTGGAATGCGAAGAATGCATTGCTGACACGCTTTTCGGTGCAGGTATTTTGTGGTGTGTGAGTTTTAGGTATGAACTGTAGACTGTTAAACTTGCTGAGGTGCCATGATGGGATGTATATGCGTAATTCCGAACCACTTAGCTCGAATGTTTGGCCTACTGGGGTTGGGTCATACAGAGTTTTAATTTTAATTGTCGGCCCATATGTTTGATTTGTCTTCGAAGTATTCTAAGACAAACTTATAGCATGAGAATTCCTCTTGCCATCTCCATATTTTGGCATTGTTGAACTCTCTTTGGTCCAGGTCTGTCAATAATCGATGGTTAGTGAAGATAATGAAGGGGCGGTTGCATAGGAAATAGTCGAATTTTGTTATAGGCTATTTTACAGCGTATGCTTCTCGTTCCATCATACACCAGTTCTGTTCTGTCGAGTTGCATGTTTGGGAAGCGACTGCTATGATGTTTTTCTTCCTGTTGTCAGCTTCTTGCATCAAAATCACTCCACACGCAATATTGATGGCGTCAGTGATGAGAGCTTGGAGAAGTCCGAGAATGAGATAATGGATGGCAAGGATAGTCGTTCTTTGATCTTTCTGAAGGCTCTGTCGGCTTTCTCTGTCCAGGTGAATGGCTTATTGATCTTGTTGAGATCGTGTATGGAAGCCATTAGTTTTGAGAACGTGTTCGACTTGATTTGTTCCTGTAGACGTGTCTCGAGGAACTGTCTAATCCAGAGCAGTCGGCTGATGAGGCTTTGTAACTTCTTTTTTGATGTTGGGATAATGCATTTCTCTGATTGTTCAAAAGTATTCAGGATCAGGCTTGAAACCTTCACTGCTTCCGATCCGTCCGAGAAATTTTGCTTTGGATGTGAGGAACAAGCATTTGTCTGGGTTTAATATGAGTGCAATGTTTTGGAGGTAAAGAGCTGCTCAAGAGTGCGTGTGTACTTGTTAAATGTCCTTACATAAACCAAGTTGTCATCGATTTCAGCTGAAATGTTTTCATGTGACGTAACCGTGGCTAAAGCTTCTGCTACACAACGAGAAAGAATCTGCCCGGCAGAGGTAAGGCCGAAAGCCAAGCGAGTGTACTGGTAGCATTGATCCTTCCATGTAAATGCCATTTTGTGTCGGTCCTGCTTGTCGATCTCGATTTGCCAGTAGCCACTATGCAGATCCAGGGAAGCCAAATAAGTATTGCCTTTGCCAATCTTATTAAATAGATGGTCAATTCTTGGTATCGGATAAAGATCAAGATCAACTAAAACTTTGTTGAGTGTTCTTCTGAAGTTAGTGACTACGCGGATCGATCCATTCTTCTTGTGGATGGCAAACACCGGACTATTAAACCTTCTCAGGTCTCTACATTTCTCGATGATTCCCACATTCGCCATGTGTTTGATTTCAACATCAACGTCTGCTTTCAGGGCCTGAGTGACCGGGTGCTGTTTCTGACTGCAAGACTGGCCGTCTGTTGGTACCAAATGAATAATATCCAAATGAATAATATCCGAATGTGTCGGATGAATGTTCCCTCATTATTCGCTGTGCCAATTACGTTGGCGTATTTAATGAGAAGGTTTGCTGTGACCTCTAATTCGTCTTGGTTTGGGTGATTTGGCAATGTTATGCTTCAGCCAGGTTAGTTTTCCTCTAGCGCCAGGGTGTTGGGCTGAGGTTCCATCATGAACTCATTCTGGATTAGGGCGGATTGAGGGTTGTATATAGGATCATAGACTGATGATGTCGGTGGTGTGATAGTGGCTGTGTGTGTTGGATGACCTGAGAAAAGTGTGCATCTGAATTCTACAGTAGAATTCTGGTTGTCAATTAGATATGAGCTGAGCATACTGCGATGCAAGACATTTTAGTCAATCAAGGTCATCACCAGCACGTCACTTTTTCAAAAGTAGGGGAGTTCCAATTGCCGGTGGTGAAGTTACAGGTCAATTTGCCGAGGGAGGTGATACCTCTTACCCAGACGTCGGTGTAGGTCATATATTTCTTAGCTTCTCCGGGTAGCTGTGATATAGGTATGATGCATTTGGAGCATATAAAGTCTAGCATCGCAATCCCAGAGAAGTATACGTCATTTATGTTGAAGGTGGATTGTACGAGTGGTGATTGATGAGGGAGTCCCTGAGGTTGAAGACGTGATGGCTGGTGTAGGGATAGAGCAAACGGGGTATCACATCTCGTCTTGCCAAAAGTGAAAATCCCCTTTTATGGATGGTAGGTCATCACCTGTTGTTGCTATGTGGGCCTGTGCTTGAATGCGAGGTGGGTGACGATACGGGCAGTTGCATCTACGGAAACACGGTCGTCCTCTAAGGTAATTCTTGCACAATGGGGTACGTGGCGTGTGTTGGCGGTCTTTGTGTGTCTGATGATGGTCATGTCTTGGTTGGTTGCTGGGGCTTGTCTGGTGTTGGCGGGGTGGTCGGTCTGTCCTTAGTGGCATGTCTCTTTGACTTGACTGCTGTGGTTTTTGTAATTTTATGAGCAGCACTGATGTCAGATTTTACACCACGATCGAAGTACCTTTGGGTTTCGCAGGCTATGCCGGCTACACTGTAGTGGTTGTTCACTGTCTTGACAAGATGGGGATAATGATTTGAATTCCAGACCTTCACCTTTCACTCATCAGCATCACATGCCTATGATAGATATAAGTCCATCCATGGTCAAATCCATGTTTTTGTCCTTTTGTATTTGGTTTTTATGTGGACAGCTGCTTCTCTCAACAATAAACAAAATAATTTAATTTTTAAACAAAAAAAGTAAATTTGGTATCCCTTTTTTTTTTTTTTTGCATCAGTAAAATTCACCGTTCACATTGGAAATGTCGACTTTTATAGCTTTATGGGTATGCTTACAATGAATAACCTCAAACCTCCCAATGTTAAGAACAGTTTTTGAAATAGACACCCCAACATCGCCATGTTAACAACGGCTTTGGGAAATACTTCATGTTCATTGAGAAACTTCCTACTTAAATCTTCTTGTTCTCAAAATTTTACTCTTGCATAAAAATTATTATATTTGCAACTTGTGCACATATCCATGGTCGTGCTATCCATTTTTAAAACTTAATTTTTATTATTTTATCAATTAGTTTCGATTTCGGGGGCCATCATGCGCGAAAAAAAAAAAAAAAAGAGTAAAATTTAAATTTCCATTCCATTTTTAAAACAACCGTAAAACAGCGTTCTCTCGAATTTTACCCAATTTATGATTAATTTATTAAAAAAAATAATTAAATGAATGCATATTTTTTTTTTTACTACTGAAAAACATAACTTTAGTACGATTTTTTTTTGTTTTAATAAAATCATAAATTTACACAACGATTCAAATAAAAACAATGGTGCTAATGCATTTACTGGTCCGCGCTATTTTTTAAAATCGTATTTCCAAGTTTAATTAAAGTTTTATTATATGCTGTTTTATTCAATTGTAAGGTTAAAGTACAGAATAGGTACAACACTACAACACCCTCCCTTCCTCATGTTAAGAATGACTTTTTAAATAATAATGTTATTATTTCAGCACGGATCACTCTCTGCATGAGTACCAAAATAATGAGTTCAATATATTTTGTGATCATTATTTGATAAATAGTGAAAATTTCATTAAAACTGATTATTTTTTCATTAAAATTGATTAATTTTAATGTTCACGATACTCTTCTGTCGCGAAGACAAAAAATCGAAGAAGGCGGTGATTGAATGAAAATCGTTACCATGCTTAAAAGTTCCGACTTGTTTCTTTTCATGTAATATTTACGTTTATTGATGATATATTGAAAACAAATATGAGATAATTTTTTCCCTGAATTGTTTCTTTTTAGCGACTTCTTCTTTATCTACTTTATGTATATTGAAAATGCATACACTAGATCATTTTATTATTATATTTTTTTAATATTAATTTGTTCAGCATAATTTCCTGTGTGCACATGATTATTGCAAAGATGTTTATAGGCACCGCCGAAACTGCGGGGGGGGGGTAAGTATTTTTTGACGGACCGTCTTTTTAAAAATCTACCAAAAATCAGGTAATTATCCGATCAATACGAAATTTTCAGCGATTATTAAGAGAAGAATGAACTTTATAACAGTGTACTTATTTTTCATAAACGATATTTATATATATATATATATTTTTGCTTAACCCTCCCTTGTTTTGAGGGGGAACAATTATGCTTAAAATAATCATCTGAAACTGAACACAACATATTGTGTTGTTGTAAGGGACAGAATTATAGATTTAAAAAAAAAAAATTGTTTGCATACCTTATTTTGACGTCTGAATATCAGAACTTAAATTGTGTTTAATTATCCCGCTTTTGAGTTTTGAAGTGTGAAATTCGGTGAATATGTTAAGTAAAATAATTAATTTAAGTTAAACAAAACAAAAAAAAAATGTAATATTTATACGAAAAAAAGCCATTTTAAAATCTTTGATAAATAAATTAACAATTTTTTTTCAGCGAGCCGAATAATGCATGACCATTATTAAACAGGGCATGCTTTGAAGAATCGATACAAAAAAAAATTCGATAAATATTGTGGCCTTTGTGTTAAAAATAGCATCATTTTTTCGATCACGTTTGAAAACGTTTGCCGCCTTTCGACTACGGTGGACCAAACGCGCTGAAATATTTTTTCTTTTAGTCTACTTTAAATTGCCCCCCCCCATTTTGGGGAGCCTGGCCCCCACACACATACACATTAAAAACCAAACTCATACAAATGGTCACCCATCTGGTACTGGCCAGCCTCAGCGCTAATAATACATTGAAATTTTCGTCACTGAAAAATAAGTTTTTTGGACTGTTTGTTCTTCCATAGTTTCCTTTTTATCAAATACAAACGTAAACATTGTCGATCTAGAGTCTAGACTCTAGATCGACGGGAAGTAACTGGTTGCCTATATGAATAAGTGGAATTATTTGAAATCCAGGTACTTATATTATAATATTTTTGCATATTCTCATAGAAAATCATCCTAAATCAGAGTTAGACAACAAATAAATAAATTAATTATTTCAAAACCCTTTTTTTTTGTTTAACTATTTAAGTACGTTTTTTGTGCAAGACAAAAAATGTCAATTGTTAACTTTTTGGGAAAATTTAACATTTAAAATTAAATTAAAAATAGTAGAAAAAGTTTTACATTATTTTGTTTTCTATATGATAAAATTCAGGGTTTTATCTTTCTGGAAAAAGAAAAGTTACTCAGAAATAATGGATTTTAATAAATGTAATTTCGTTTTAAAAAACAACAACAACTTGATTTTTCGGCCATTTTTGACGGTGCCTATATTCATCAAATTGCGCACGTGTGTGTGTGTGTGTGTGTGTGTGTGTGTGTGTGTGTGTGTGTGTGTGTGTGCGTAAACATAAAATATAATAGGAAATTTTATCAATTGTGTGCTTCCATACCTAAATTGAGAGAGGTGGGTGCCAACTTCCTGTGTGTTTAAAAGTTAGTGTCTCCTTCCATGCACGATTTCCACCAAATAGCGTAGTGTTAAATATATTCTCCGACTCATGCCCGTTGTTGTGAATATGGATTATCTCCCTTGATAATCCAAGACTATAAAGCCTGTGCATTTCCGCTTTTTGAGTAGATAAGTAGTCGAATTGTTAATTGAATAATAAAGGTTACTAGACGGAAACTTCTGTTTTCATTACGATTTATTCAATTAAAGAATGGAACATTTTATACGACCGAAGCAATTTACAACAGATTCAGAAAGCAATTCAGCCGACAAGAAGTGCTGGAAACATTGGCGGGAGACCTTTACAAATTTTATCAAGGTTCTACATTCAGAAAGACTGGGACTTCCCATCAATAAGTGTGCCCTCCTAACCAACTCCTTGCCTCACACAGTCAACAAAATTATCTCGGATTGCATTACCTGCTGTTATGGAGTACGTAGCCGCGGCTACAACAAAGTATGTGGCTGTGACTACAACCTCCTGCGAAACTGAATATGAAAACACGACTAGCTTCACGAGCGAGGATTGATTCGGGCAATAAAGCTGCGGCATATTCTTAACTCAATATCGGCTTTGTGTTCTCTCTGCTTCTCACTACTTAACATGGTGTCAGAGGGATTTCTCTCTTCGGAATAACCCATATACACTCAGTGAACACTTCCAACACATGATCGGCAAACCCCACGCAGTATAATACTCTAAACTCTAGTCTTACATACACCCTCGTCTCTGTACAAAAGAGACATCTATCGAACCACGTGGATTCAAACAAGCTCGGAATTTTGACAAAGCCTATTCATCAATAAACATGGCGTATGCAATTCCACCACCAGAAAAAATGGAAATGGATGGCGATTTGTGAGAAAACTGGGCGCTTTTCAAACTAACACGGGAGAACTATGCAGCCGCAATGGAAATTGGGAAAAAAGCAGAAAATGTACAGGTAGGCACACTTCTTTCACTAATCAGCAAGGAATGTCTGCAAATATATAAAAACCTGCCAAAGTCGGCAGAGGAACAAGCAGATACAAAAAATTTTTTGGAAAGACTGACAAATTACTTTGAACCCAAACAGAACATTATATATCAACGGCATACATTTAATTCCTGTACACAGGAACAGGGCGAAAAATTTGACGTGAATTTGATCAAACTAAGACACTTAATCAAAACGTGCGACTACGGTACCCTTGAGGATGAGCTACTGCGTGACCGAATAGTAACAGGCACCAGTAATAATTATGTTCAGGCCAGGCTCCTCAGTGAATCTGGACTCACCCTAGACAGGGCGATAGATATTTACAGGAGCACTGAACAGGCTAAACAACAGCTCAGCAAACTGAACAACCCAACAGAAACTATCCACTACACCAAGGGAGATAAGAGAAAGCCACGAGAATTCATAAAGGACTGCAAATTCTGTGGACAGAGCCACGACAAAGAAAGTGTCAGGCTTATGGACTCACATGTGCTATCTGCTTAAAGCGCAACCGTATTGCCAGAGTATGCCAATCACAGGTGCAACCCACCCCATCACAATAGCAAAATAAATCCTCAACACAGCGAACTGCAAAGGTGCGCTTCATGGAAACAGAGGCAGTCAGCAGTGATGAAAGCATTTATGCCCTGAGAAGTCTCACAGATCGCAAACATTATCAGGCACACGTTTGCATATTCACCCCAGGAGACAGCACAAAAACCTTATGCAAATTCCAAATTGACACTGAGGCCAACTGCAGTACCTTGGCCTTTACTGACTACAAACGCATTACTACAACCGTCTCTCACAAAGTTGAAGCTGTATGACAACTCTATACTTCAACCTTTAGGCTCAATAACATTCCACTGTGAAGTGAAGGGAATAAAAGAAAAGGGTCACCTCCAAGTCGTGGATAGCAGCTCACCATGAAAATGAAGAACGCCAGACTCTTCTCAGTTGTAGATGCCAAAGACGGCTTCCTTCAGGTCGTTCTAGACGAGCCATCCTCATATTTAATGACATGCTGGACCCCCTTTGGCATAATATGGTGGCTTCGAATGCCATTTGGAATCAGCTCAGCCCCCGAAGAATGACAGTGACAACTTGACTCCTGTTTCGAAGGACTCCATAACATACAAGTGATGGCAGACGATACTATACTCTACGGGTCCGGTGATAGCGATGCAGAAGTTGAAAAAAACCATGATGCTGCCCTTGTGGCACTTCTAGAAAGGTGCCGCAAACAAGGAGTAAAACTCAACCCTAATAAGTTCAACTTCAAAAAAACCTCTGTTAGCTACATGGGACATACTTTCAGTGCACAAGGGTTGGCACCAGATTCGGATAAAGTCAAAGCAATATCAAAGATGCAATGCCCTACGGTTATCCAAGGCATTCAGCGATTACGAGGAGTCGTAAACTACCTCGCCAAGTTTGCACCCAAACTCAGTACAGAATGTGAACCACTGAGACGCTTACTGAACAAGGAATCTGTCTTTGACTGGCTGCCGCAACACGAAACAGCATTTATTCAGATTAAAAAGCTCATCACTGAAGCCCCTATTCTTCATTATTATGACCTCAATAAGGAGGTCTCACTTGAATGTGACAGCTTGGAAGTCGGTCTAGGGGCAGTCCTAACACAGGAAGGACATCCCATTACATATGCATCCCGAGCACTCAGAAAAACGGAGCGAAACTATGCCCAGATTGAGAAAGAGTGTCTTGCCATCGTATTCGTCACAGAACGTTTTGAACAATACATTCTCGGTAAAGAGAAAATCAAAGTATTCTCCGATCATAAACCACCGGAGACAATACTCGCAAAACCCATTCATGTGAGCCCAAAGAGACTCGAGCGGATGCGGCTAAGGCTTCACAAATACTCCTTAGATGTGAGATACAAGCCAGGACCCCAAATGTACATAAGCGATACCCTGTCTTGTGCCTCACTACCTACTCATGAAGTCACGACAGAAGATAACTGCACCATATTCCAACTGCAAGAACAGGGAACTCACAAGAGACTTGGAAAACATCAATATGGAAAACAGCCTCTTTGTTACAGACCATCGCATCTTACAGATTCGAGAAGAGACCAGTCATGACACAACACTCAAAAAAGGCCTGAAGAAAAAACGACACCCCACTAAACATTAGAGAATACTGGTCATACCACGACAAACTGTGTTCTGAAAATGGTCTAGCATACCGAGGCACATGGCTTATCATTCCAACCAGCAGCAATGATAACTGACAACACAACCAACTACACGAGCAGTGATTTCCGTAGATGTCTGGAATCATGGGACATTGAACACATAACTTCTAGTCCTCACCACCATCAACTGAATGGACGGGGCCGAAGCAGCAGTGAAATTGATGAAAGGCATTATAAAGAAATCGACAAAAGAAGGCACGGACATGTGGAAAGCTATACTAGAATGGCGCAATGCTACCCTGCAAAACCACAGATTACACACTGCAAGTGCAAGCAGAGGTACAAAATACCCTCATAAAAAAACGACAAACGGCAAAAACATATTATGACCGTCATACTAAGCCACTACCCAATCTCATCATAGGACAGCCTGTAAGGGTGAAATGCCACCCACATATCCCTAACAGCAACTGGGAATTGGGCACAGTCAGTTATGGAGTCGAAGTAAACGGAAGATGTGATAGAAGAAACAGAATCCACATCCGCCAACCAACCACTCTCCCAACGGATGTAGACTCCATACACAACATGCCTCCACACCACAGCATCTGAAACAAAGATTATCAGGCAAACCCAGGACTACAACGATCCCCAACACATGAGAAACAACTTTGTAGGTCTAAGCGGGTGATCAAACCCCCAGCACGATTGAGAAACTACACACTCTAACACACACACACGCACACACACTCTAACACACACACGCACACACACACACACACACACCAACTATAATACACCACACATCTCGTTCAGTCAAACCAAAACCAATGAGGAAGAAGAGTGATATCATGGAGTACGTAGCTGCGACTACAACCTCCTGCGAAACTGTGCATATGAAAACACAACTAGCTCCGCGCGTCACCATTGATTCGGGCAATAAGTCTGCGGCATATTCATAACTCAATATCGGCTTTGTGCTTTCTGCTTTTCGCTACTTAACACCTACGAAGAAGCAATCGATGTACTGGATGTTACATATATAAAACTCAAAAATAAAATATTTTCTAGATACCTACTTGCAACTCACTGACAAGAATCAGGCGAAACACTGGAGCCTAAAGAGCCTTCGGATACTGGGCAAAGATTGCAACTTCTACCCAATGACAGCATTAAAAACCCAAGAGTAACACATTTTGGACGCCTTCATTAATGGCTTACATAATGCTCAAGTAATGCAACATCTTTTTGAAAATAAAACTCTTACACTTAGAACAGCTTATGAGCAAGCCTATACCGTCAAATGTGCCATACAGCAGTCTACTTCTTATTTAAAGCCAGACACAATGGGCACTGCGCTAAACCCACCTGTTCCTACTGCCCCCCTCATGATGATAATCTGACAAAGTTTCAAGAACAGTCAGTCACTGTCACTTTAATAAAGGACATCTGCTGTTTTTGTGGCTTATCTAAACATCTACAAGTTTCATGCCCTGCTAGAAATACTCGTTGTCATAAATGTAAAAAAACGTGGCCATTGTTCAAAGATATACAAATCTTCTAAAATTTGATACAAAGTCACGATCAAAATATATCTACAACTTAAGCCACCACTCCAGACTGCCTTTAGAAACTTATTGTAAAAGTAAAAATTAACACAAGATCTGTGAATGCTTTGCTTGATACTGGAAGGTCGGAAAATTTTATTAAAGAAAGCTTGGTAAAAAACAAAAAATTGTATCTCGGCTCCAACTCCAGCAAAGTAACAATGACAAACGCTTCATTGTCTGCACAAGTAAGTAGTTATTGTTTAGTGGACTTATTATTTAATGACGTCTCCTGTAAAACCAGTAAATTATCTGTAATGAAATACCTTTGTTGCGATATAATACTGGGACACAATTTTTGAAACAACACTCACAAATTGAAATTCCATTTGGCAGTTCAATGCCCGTATTAAAAATTTGTGGATTGGTGACAGCAAAAATCCAGTACCTGTCACTTTTTGAAAACTGTAAACACATAGCAGTGAGAAGTAGACGTTTTTCTTATAATGATAAAAAAAATTATTAACATGGAGGGACTGAAAAAGATATTGCAAAATCAGCAATTACAACAATTACGGACACTTGGCCTTCGGGAAAAGATCAAAGTGTAGTATCTGTTCTTCAGATGCTGCACTTAAGATAATTTGTACCAGTCAATGGAGGGGAAACCCTCTATACTGGGACAATTATTATTTTTGGTAACCAGAGTGCCCCCTTTTTGCCTACTTTTAGGGGAGCTGGTTTTTACCTCACATTAAAAACGGCCTTGTGCCTAATTTGCTCGGTGGGGGAGCAAATAAATACCATCTGTTCTTCAGATGCTGCACTTCTATTTCTTGTTCTCTTTCGGTGGAGGAGAAATCCTTCACGACTGAGACAATTTTTATTTTTGTACGTTTTCTCCACGTTAAAAAACGACCCTGGTGTCTAACTCTGTCCCGTGGGGAGGCATTGTAAATAGGTACAACAATAGACCAGAATATTCCTCTTGTTGTTGAAATGGATGTGTCAGACTGTGATATTGCTGCTTCTTTGAGACAAGCTAATTGCCCTGTGGCTTTTTTTTTCAAGGACCCTCCCACGGGCTGAACCACAACATCCCGCAATTGAAAAGGAAGCCTACACCATAGTCGATGCATTAAGAAAAACTTATTACTGACCAAAAATCAGTTACTTTTATGTTTAACTCTAAGACTACAAACAAAATAAAAAATGAGAAAATAGCGAGGTGGAGAATTGAACATATTTCTCTTTCGACGTCAGCTACCGACCCGGCAGAGAGAACTTAACAGCTGATACACTGTTCAGAGTATGCTGTATGGCATCAAGTGAGGACGAACTCCACACACTACATAACAATCTCTGTAACCCGGGAATTACTCAAATGATTCATGCTGTGAGGAATAGAAACTCTCTTTTCTCAGTGAAGGAGGTGAAAGGAATTACAAATTCATGTCGAACGTATGCTGAAATAAAGCCTCGATTTTATAAACCCAAAACTGGCGTTTTAATAAAAGCAACACAACCGTTCAAAAGACTAAATCTTGATTTTAAAGGACCACTACCAAGTAAAACAAGGAACCGATATACGAGGGGCGTGCAATAAGTAATACCCCTGACCCATTTCCCATAGCAGTAGAGTAACGAAACTTGGCACAGTTATTAGTCTTTCTCTACATAGGAACCACCCAGAGTTATGCATTTCTCCCATCGTTTGAACGCAGCTCTGGAGATCGTTTTTGTAGAACATCCCAGGTTGGTCCTCCAACCACGACGTGACTTCAGAAATCAAGACTGCATCATCTGGGAAACGCTTTCCTTTCAAAAACAACTTCATGACTGAGAAGAGGTGAAAATCAGAGGTTGCAAGGTCAGGAGAGTAAGGAGGATTGGGTAGGATTTCATAACCACACGCCCATGCTTCTGATCTGGCGACATGCGAGTTGTGAACCGAAGTGTTGTCTTGCAGGAGGAGAGTAGCTTTGCTGATCTTGCCCCGCCTCTTGATTTTGATAACTTCCCTTAATTTCCTCAAAAGTGAAGCATAATAGGCTCCTGTAATTGTGGTACCCTTTGCCAGGAAATCTGTCATCACTACTCCGTCCTGGTCCCAGAAGACTGTGAGCATGACCTTGCCAACGGAGGGCTGCACCCTTGCCTTCTTTGGAGGTGGTGAGTCCAAGTGCTTCCACTGCATTGACTGGGCTTTGGTCTTTGGATCATAGTGATGGACCCAGGTTTCATCCTGTATAATCAGTCTTTTGAAAAACTTTGACTCATCTTCTTGGCACATCTCCAAATTCATCCTCGAGCACTCAACGCGTTCTCACTTCTGGAATGGGGTGAGCAACCTGGGAATCCATCTGGCAGACACCTTATGCATATGCAAATGGTCATGAATGATAGTTTCTACAGGCCCTGTACTAATCTTGACATCTTGGGCTATTTGGCGAATAGTAATGCGTCGATCTTCCAAAATGGCAGCCTCAACTTGACGGACAGGTGCCTAATCAATGGCAGAAGAGAGGGGGCGATCAGGTCTGGGAGCTGTTTCCACAGACTTCCGGCCATGTTTGAATTCATGATGCCAGCATTTTACAAGGTCATATGATGGGGCATTATCACTATAAGTTTCTTTCATTTCATCAAGTCTCCTGTGGTGTGCGTCCTTTCAAATACAAAAACCGGATCACTGCTCAACATTCAACAGGCTCCATTTCACACCTGACTCAGTTCAAACATCTGTAAAACAGAAACCAGAATTAGTTCAGAACTGTAATGTGCCACATACCCCGTAGAGATATAAATCATTGCACAGGCAAAATTTCAGCTAGATCAGACAACTGGAAGTGGGTCAGGGACATTACTTATTGCACGCCCCTGGTATATTAATTGTGGTCGAAGTTTCCTTATGCCTTCCCTTGTTCAGACATATCGGCTACTGCAATTATACAATGCGCCTGTTCATTATTCGCTGTCTTTGGAGTCTCTGCCTATATACGTTCAAACCGAGGGGCTTCTTTCATGTCAAAGCAGCTTCAACAATTTTTGCAGGAATGAGGAGTAGCTTTACTGTGGAGGCTGGGGTGATGGACTGGCCAAGCATATCTACAGACGTGAACTCAGTAGAACATATTTGGAGGATCCTCACACAGTAGATGGAGGCGTGCAAAGTCTCAAATATCCACCAGCTCCGCACCATGAAGAAGTAAAAAAGCATTCCAGGTTTAACCAATCACAAACCAGCTCTCAATCACGTGACCGAGTACATAAAAGGTGAAATCTCTCTAACTCCCTGGCTTCAGCTGACAGCAGACATTAGCTTGGGGCTTTGGCCTCAGGGCGAATGTAAATACAACAAGCTTACATGGTGACCTTCTAACTCCCATTTGTTTCCACATTCGGTTCCCAAACAAATTTGTTTATCATGCTAAAGAACTGCTTTCATCAATATACCGACACACGCACACGCATACTACAACACATAAACACACTGAATACCTTTTCCTTTCTTTCTTCTTTAACCAGCCTTCTTCGTCCTAACAACTACTGGATACGAACACGTGTAAACGGAACTATTCTCTCCTCCAACCAGCTAGCATGATATTAAATCTATCTTAACACTTCCACCTACTAATCTTTTTCTTTCTTGTATGCGCTACTAACGAAGATAACAAATAAAGTTGTTTATTAATATAGAATGAAAATCCATTTTGTTGTTTCTTATTCCATAGTTTCTTTTTCCTTTTTTTCTCTTTCAATTCGTTACCTAGGAAAACGGATTTTGATAACGACCCAAAATGCCATTATTTTAAGAAAAGGTAATTCAAACCATTCCAACGGTAAAGTTTTTGCAACAAATGTCCATCAGACAATCTTTGTTAATGAGTGTCGAGAAGAAAAGGCAAAACGTTTATGGTTATAGATTTTCATGTTGAGAGGGAACACATGTGGTTTCTGGAGGGAAAATTAAATCATTACTCACTTAAGTGACATGTGTGATGTGTGCGTGTTTGTGTTTGTGTGTGTGTGTATGCGTGTGTGTGTGCGTGTGTGTTTGTGTGTTTGCGTATGTGTGTGTTTGTGTGTGTGTGTTTGCGTATGTGTGTTTGTGTGTTTGCGTATGTGTGTGTGTTTGCATATGTGTGTGTGTGTGTGTGTTTGCGTATGTGTGTGTGTGTTTGTGTGTGTGTTTGCGTATGTGTGTGTGTGTGTGTGTGTTTGCGTATGTTCAATACATATGCAAACAGCAGTTCAAAATAACTTGTTGAAAAGAATTAATTCTAGTTCAATATGGTACTTTCTATGCTGAGAATTTAGCTGCATGATGCGTGCAAAGTCATGTTGATGATTTTATGCCCCACAAGACAGAGTCGAGCAGTTGTTGTTCGCAGAACTGTATCATACTGAACTGATTTGATTTACACACACAAGATCTTGTAACAGAGTTCTAGAATCTTCTGGACTATTTAGTGTATTATGGTGCACAAAGCGTAACAAATTATGACAATGTGTTTTTATGCATAGATGTGGGTTGAAAACCAGTGATTGCTATTAGAATGCCTCTACCAAAGATTTGTTCTGGCCATATATAGTGGTTGCTACAAATATATTGATTCGCTAAAAAAAATAGAATTCGAAATCTTACTGTCTAAATTACACTTATATGGAAAAAATTACAAAAAAAAAAATTATAATGTAATCTAAAAATTATAACGTATTCTAAAAATTACAAAAAAATTTGTTAACGTATTCTAAAAATTACAAAAAATTTATAACGTATTATAAAAATTATATAAATTGATCAATTAACTTAGTTTTTATAAAAATAAAAAAAAAATTAAAGCAAATTTCAATTTTTCCGATACCCATTCCCCATTTTTCTGTTTTTTTCTAAAATTCAATATTTTGGAGTTACTCCCTTGTCTCTACAAACTGTTTTCAAAATGGTGTCGCAAAATTGTTTTTCGACGTTTAGCCATAAGTTTTGATTTTCTTATTTAAAAATAAATTATTTAATCAATTTAGATGGTTTTCATGTACGATATCTAGAAGTGTAAGCCATGTTTAGTTTCAGAACAGTTTCCGATGGTTCGTTGTTCTACACAAGTCCTGGAGGTGACTGGTTTGCAGTAGACAGTTCTCGAGTTGGAAGTCACAGAACCAAAAGATTTGGTATTATTTTACTTTAAGGCCCATTTCACGTTCGTATATAACAAAATATATTTTATAGCCTAGCCTTCGTTTATGCTGCACGCGGGCATAAACGAAGGCTGTTAAATGTGCACTCATGTACCAAACTTCCTTGTCACAGTGTAGTATTGGCAAAAAATAAATATTACACAAAAACAAGTAGTTTTCCAAATATTAAACCATGTAATTCTATGTTATGACGGGTGGCCATTTTGTATGTGCTGATCAAAAATTTAAAACCACTTAAAAATTTTTTTAAAAGAAAGTTTTTTTTAAGGATAGATTTTAAACTCTTCCGATTTAAGGTTACCAATGCTACAATCGAAACGATTATGGAAACAAAAAGCTACATTTCAAAGATTTATTTTTAAAATTTACATTTTTATTAAAGTAGGCTTTTTACACATGATCAAAATTATAAAACCAGAGACAAAAATTCTATTAAATTGTACAAAAAGTGTAAAAAAGTGTATGAAAACATTCAACAATCAAACTTAATAATGAGTTCTACCTCCACTGCTTTTGATAACTTCAAAAATTCTTTGGGGCATGCTAGAAATAAGGGTTTCCATTAAGGTGCGGAGGATCCTACTCCAGTTTCCGAAGATGGCTTCATGAAGTTAATTTTTTGTTGAATATTGTTTGTCATTTCGATAAATCGCTCTTGTCATCCATCCTCAAACATTTTCAGTTGGTTTCAAGTCCGGTGAGCATGCAGAATGTCCCAAGAGATAGACTCCATTTTCTTGTAGAAAGCTCAAGGTCCGTCTTGCAGTGTGGATTGCAGCATTACTCTGTTGGAATAACCATCCATCCCCACACAAACGATTACCCTCCATCATCAAATATGCTTTTTGTAGCATGCTAACATAACCAGCACTGATGACCCTACACCACCTGGAGCGCCATCGTCCCTCTGTGAGAAAAGGCATCCCATACCATTACGGACCCTCCACCACTATGATGTGTGGAAAAACTCAAGGGGCATGTTATTGTCATGCCAATATCGCTGAAAGTCATCAGGACCATCTAAATTGAATTTTTTCTCATCAGAAAACAGGACTTTCTCCCAATTCTCAACGTCCAAGGTTTGGTATTCATGACCAAATCTTAAGCAGTCCACTTTGTGACATAGAAGCAATTAAGGAATTTGTTTACACTTTGTATTTACCATGCTTTTTTTGTTGTGTCGTCTGATGGTTATTGGACTGCAATTAGCATCTGTAACCGCCTTAATTTGACTAGAAGAAAGTCCTCTGTCATTCATAACAACACGTCTGATTCTCCTACTCAATGAAGAATAAATTGGGGGGGGGCTACCAAAGGATTTTGCTTTTCCATAATTCTCAGTGTCCTTTAGAAAGTTGCAAATAATAGTTTTACTGTGATTTACCTTAGCTGCTATCGCTCACTGTGACAAACCTTGCTTATGGAATCCTAGAATGCGAGAGCGCTCAACTTCGGTTAGTTTTCTTACTTTAGGCATGGTAACATCTTTGCACAGTGATTGCTAGAATTACCATAAATCTAACAATTTATACCCTTGGTCATAATAAGAAAGGAATTCTAAAGAAATGTTAAATGTATTCTACCATTTGTAAACGCATAAGGCAGGAAAAAATAAAAGCAAAATGTAGGGAAATTAATAGAAATGTCTTATGCCATTTGTAAACGCATAAGGTATGGACGAATAAAGGCAAAATGACGGAATTTTGGATTCGTCAACAAAATCCGTTTTTTAAGAGTAACAAATTTAAAACAAAAAAAATTTAAAAAAGAAAGCAAAAAGAAACAAGTAAAGCAAATTTTCCGGGAATGGGAAAGTAAAAAAAGAGCAAATGAAATACCGACCCGAAACGAGATTAAAATGATCCGAATTTATTTAAAAGAAAATAAAATGTTATGATTGCTTTCAATTTTCAAAGCTAAGGTTTTAAAAAGCCTTTAAGGTAACAAGAAAAAAAAACAAATATAAGAAAACAAATTTTACTTGAAATAAAGGTTGAAATAAAAAGCACATACAAAAAAAAAAAGAAAATACTTCTTTCAAGTCTTTAAATATTCAACAAAAAGGTTCTTTTTCAGGAAAGAAAACATGCAAGGCTGAGTTGCAAAGTTTCTAAGTTTCTTCTCCCGTCCTTTTTTTTGACAAATAAAACCTTCAAAAGTTTTTTTTTAAGATTTGTCTCTCTCTCTCTCTCTCTCTCTCTCTCTCTCTTTGTAGCATGGAGTGTCCAAATGGAAATCCTTTTCTCTGAAAAGGATTGACTTCTTCAATAAATAGTGTATTTTAAAACACCAATTTCAACCACTCAAAAAAAGGCTCTTTACCCGTAGTGAAGTCGTTGAATGTTTTTATGTCGGTCTCCACGACGGAGCCCGGAAATCAAGATTTTTTCTCTCAATAAATCTTTTCCGGAACTAATTTGAAAAAGTCGCAAGAAAAAGTGATTTTTGGGATTGTTCTCAGAACAGCCAATCATCATCAAGCAATGATGATGGAATACTACTAAGAAAATGGAAAGAGAGAGAGAGAAAGAAATGTCCACGAGGACTATATGATAAAAAAGGGCGGAAGAGAGAGAAAGAGAGAGAGAGAGAGAGAGAGTGACACTTGCACACACACATTCACCAGCTGCAAAGGCCTCTTTTTCCATATGACTACTTGACAGCGAGGTTCAAGATGAGAAGGGAAGGGGCTAAGATGAATGCTACAGGCTAACTGAAATGGCTGACCCCCTCACTTTCCTTTGCACTGTTGAAGGCGACGTCGATAAAAAAATAAAATTCTGACATCTTTTAATTCTATCATTCCATGCGCAACGTTTCTCAGGAAAAAGTAATGTTTTCTGGGTTGGAATCTGCAGAAATGATGACAAGGATTCACGTTGTAGCATTAAATAACAACCTTATTTGTTATCTTCATTAGTATGACTTGTATAGAGAAAAAGTTACTAGTGGAAAAAGTTCCTGTGTAGACGTTGACGAATGATTATACAGGCCTGTTGAAAGAGAAAGTGTTCATGTATGTGTGTGTCTAAGTTTGTAGTAGTGTCATGGAGGAGAATTGGTTCTTTTTCTCTGCCGGAATCATTTCACCCGGAATCATTTCACCCGGAAGCAAGAAGCTGTGATGGACGAGACCTGCTGCAGACGTCCAAATAGTCATCATAACCCTTTTTTTGGTGCATTTTTGGCTTTGGGAAGTGTTGTAGATCTTCTCCAGTATTCAACCAGTGCAACCACTGTACCAAACATCGCCAGTTGTCATAGAGGACCAACTTCTCATTATACGTCACAATCCGCTCGAGATATGGGCCGATTTTGTAACGCAGAAGGAGCATAGAAGACACATCAGAACAACAATGATTATCGTTCAATTTATATATCACCCATTTATCCAACTTTTTTGACTCCCCTATTTGCTTTATATGGCGAACAACTGTTAAGAGGTGGACCTCGAGTTTAACAACTTCACATGTGGTTTTGCAAGATTAAGGTTTTCAAATGTTTATCAACCGCAGTCAGCCAGTCGCCACTGTCTTTATCTTCACGGCTCTCATCGCCATTGCGGAATTTCTTTAACCACAGTTGTGCCACACGTTCATTATTGGTTTGTGGGCCAAATGCATCATTGATATCACGAGCTGTCTCAGTAGCTTTTCGGCCTAGTTTCAAGAAAATTGTGCAGATTTGAATTTTGCCCATGCTTTCAAAAAGCCTGCAAAAATGGATGGAGAGATAGAGAATGGTAACGAATAACACGATTCGATAGAGCGAAAAACGTGCTTCAAAATTATGTATAACATTACTATGTATGATTTCTGAATTAATTCATTGATATATATCAATGAATTAATTCAGAAATCATACATAAAAGTAACATATGTGAGAAAACGATATTGCTTTTGCAATAACCTAAAAGAAACGTGTGTCCATGTTTATGGACAGGTACAAAAGATTAGAGGCAGCGCTGTTGGATGAGAATTCATTTATGTATTGAAATTTAATTGCAATGCTGGATTATTTGTATCTCGTCTTAGTTGAACCCCAGGCCTGAGTTCCGTTGAATCCCAAGAGAGAAGTTGAGGACAAGTCCGTGAAACATTGACATGTGACTGAGAGCTGGCTTCTGATTTGATCAAAAAGGAAGTATATTCGAAACCTCGAACCCCAATAATTTGAACCTGCTTGTGTTCCTTGCAATCCCATTTCTTACAAATATGTCCATGTACCTTTTATCATTGGATAGTTTTCCCGTGCCTTGAAATTGCCTTTTTATTAGCTCATTATATCAAATGGCTTCATGCTTTGTCTGGTCGATTTCCATTAAAAATAAGTCTGTGCGAGACTAGCATGAGTATATAAGCGCTAAATCTAACATTAACATGATATGCAAACATGTTTCATTCGAACAAAATAGAATTACCGTTTTTATCGATAGTAAATTTGTTCATGTGTTTAAACCAATAGTAATCTTGTTTGTAAGTTGATATGGATAGATTTTACGCATATTAATATTGCCTATTTATGTCTCTCATATCTTTACTGCTTACTAATGGCCTACACTTCTCAAATAAAAAAAAAGTCACATAAATTATTTGTTTCCTATGATTTAATTCTAATCCCTCTCATATCGTCCCTATTTTCTAAGTACGTGCAAAATGAATAGCCAATGCTCAAAATGTATTTTGACCCCTCATTTTATTTAAAAAATCACCAAAAATCAGGAAATTAACCCATTTAACGAAATTATCAAATAATGATAATGCAATAAAATAAGCTCATCATTTTTAATTAAATCTTAGTGGAAATGTTTTATTTTGGTTAAATAAAAATACCTTTACTAAAGTTATCGTTTTCAATAGTAAAACAAATGAATTTATTTGGGTTTTTATGATAATAAATCATTATAAATTGTAACAATAAAAAAGGGAAAATTTATTTTTTCAGGAAAATTACGAAAAATAAAGCCCTTAAACTCTGTATTAATGAATTCGATATAACTCGAAGTAAAATTAATGTCTCAAACTACCAATATTGTTACCATACATTTTCATAAAAAAGGGGTGGAGGAATGTAAAAGAGCATCTCTCCCCCCCCTCTCTGGCTTTCTTACTCTTTCTATTTTCTCTCTCTGTGTCTCTATTAGAGAATAGAGAAAGAGAGAGGGAGGGAAAGAGAGAGAGGTGAATAACGTGGACAGTGGACACGTTTGCAGAAGAAGGGTCAGCTGACCAGATGACGTGGTGTCATGTGATGAGGTTAGCTGATTCTTTCTTGGCAGTTTGGTTTCGAGTGTTCAAGACAGACAGACGGCTTTTCAGCTGCCCCCCCCCTGGGCTGGGGAGGACGCTGACGTGTACCAAGCAAGCAAGCAAGGTTCACCTCTATTCTGTGTCGACCTCTGGAAGGTGAATAAAAACATAAAACCTTAATCTTGGAGTGAATTCTTCATCCAACAGGCCAACTCCCCTCCAAGAGACGATGAACACCAGAGGAACAACCGACGACACATGAATAAAGGTATGTTAAAAAATGCATGTACACAAACACACACCCACGAAGACATGAACAATAAGATTAGAAACTAGACGATCACGTACACGAATCTCCTTCTTGACACTATTCCCTTTATGATATAATCTCCTTTATGACACCCCACGATATAACAATATTATTATTAAATTAAGCATTGTTTATTTAATATATTCACAAAAAATATAATTGCAAAACAAAATATTTCTACTTTTTTTTAGTTTACATGTTATTTACATTCGTAAGATTGTAATATTTTCCTTGCTTGAATGAATGTTTAACTTTGTGCGTAACATAAATTTATTTTATCTTGAAAAATAATTAAAAAGCAGAAACACAGAAAAATTATTAAAGTAAAAACTGGTAAAGATTATATAAACGTTCACGATAGGAATGTACGGATGCACAGCCAGAAAAAAAAAAAAAAAAAGAAAACCAGCACTCCATACCTGCATCTAATTACCTGACAAAGAAATGTATTTTTCATAATTTCATAATGTAGATATGTTGTTTACTCTGCTTATTCAAATGTATTGATTGCATACAATTTATTTTATCAACACTCCTTTGTATATGGGGGATTGATTATTTAATTTATATGGTGAATATTGTTCTAGGAATAAAATTTGTCAATGATTGTGACTAGAACATGTAGTAGCCATACACTTTCCTTATTAGCCCTGTGTTTTATTTGTTAATAAGTATATATTTAATTATAATGTATTGTATATGCTAATAAATATATATTTAACTATAATATATTGTATATGCTAATAAATATGTATTTAACTATAATATATTTTATACGGTAATAAATATATATTTAACTATATTTTATATGCTAATAAAAATATATTTAACTATAATATATTTTATATGCTAATAAATATATATTTAACATATGCTAAATTTACATGCTAGTATATAAAATACTGATATGATTGTTTAACTAAATACAACATAGGTTTCTTATGCGGAGACTAACCCAGAGATTAAGAAAATATGTTATCCGTACTTGAAATTCAAACTGGACCATGGTAAAAGTGTTAAGGATCACGATAATGTCCATCTTTAAGCAAGTAATGGAGTCTCTATGTGAAAATCTATATTAAGGCAGACAAGTCTATTAAACTCATTTTCAAAATAAGTTCATAAATAAATTCAGAAACCTCTAAATTGACTGGATATACTCAAGAAAACTACACATATTTCCAACTTTTCATAATTGTAGTTTCTAAAATTATGCCGACGAAAAAAAATGCAAGAATTAACTTTTGTTTAAAGTGTTCATTACACCATCTGTAACAGAATGTTTATTACAGATTATGAGAAAGCTGACACTTAATACAGCAGATGCCATCAACTATGCCATTCATGTCATGGTTACATTTTTATATTGTATATTGTGAGTATTGGCCTATACAGCAACTGCGATAAAATTATTGTTGCATAAAGGCATTTATCACACTTATATCACTGCAGTAGATACAATTCAGGAAATTAACTAGTATGTCTAGAATGCGTTTAACAATATAAAATTTATCCATTGTTAAGTCAAGAGTGCACCAACCAAAGAAGCATCAGTAAGTTGTTTTAAAAACCCTTCAAATATGAAAAATGAGAAATCAGCTGTTATGTTTTGTAATACAGAAAACTCATATAGACATTTTTATTATATTTTATTTAAAGGATAATTACATGGGCTGAAAAAAACATTCTTACAAAAGTCGGATTAAGACGAGTTAAAAATATCTGTCGAACAAAAAAAAAAACAGTAGAGTGGCGTATTCCATGACAAAATATATCCTAAGACACCATATATTAAAAATGTACAACCTCATCCATTCGAACAATATTAAGACCAAGGAAGGCTTTATATTGACATGTCGAATTTAGTTTCCTATTGACTTGTGGTGCGGAAAAACACCACCAAATCTGCTACATCTGATAAAAGATTCATGAGGTTTAATTCAGCAAGGCAAATTGCATGTAAATTACCATAAAACGGTGTCATTTCAGCAAAACTATTGAATTGAAGTCAACTCATTGAAATGAGGTCAACTCAATGATATACATGTGATATGTTTAGGTCATAACCAAAGCATTTTTAAAATTATTCTTCAATTATTAGAACAATCTATATTAATCATTTACACAGACGCAAACCTAAGAAAGCTGTATCATGATACATATCCAGTATTCGAGCACGCAATGATTAACATTGATAACAATGCTTACATTATGATCAACAGTCAATCATGATTAACAATGATATTTTAATAAAAATACATGTATGAGGTTTTATCAGATGTTTCTGCATTACAGAAGAAAACGATGTATCGTTCACAGTACACTAAAGTTTTGATAAATAGGTTGGAGATTTCCTTCTAAATTTCGTCCATTGAATTTGTATTCTACATGTGTGACAATATAATACAATTACAATCCTGATGTGGTTTTATCAAGTATTGATGCATGTTTTTTTGGTTTTATCAAGTATTGATGCATGTTTTTTTTAAAATAAAATCTTTTTGCAAATGATGATTCACTAATCATGTTTTACTTTTTTTTTGCAACCGGATACAAAAAACATTCACTTGTCATTTCAGAGACTCAACTTTAAAATTTTTTGTAGGATTTTAATCCCATAATCAGTGCGTATCTGAATGGGTAGTTTTCTTGTGACTTTACTGAACATCATAAGTTTGTCCCTTTTTTTAGTTTTGCTCAGTAGGTTTTATGAAACCATGAGGACCATTTAAGATTTTATGTCTTCGTGATATTTACATCCGACTGTTCATGTAAGCATTGATTTCCCATGTAATAAAACTCAGATCAGCTTGTTTGTGCATTTAAATCGTCTATCAGCTTTGTGACTTCTGATTAAAAAAAAAATTCATCTGCTTACCAAGATATGACTGTATTTACATAAAAATTTTTTGGGTATCTTCCTATCGGAAAGAAATATATATGTTCGTGTGTGTGTGAGTGTACTTTGCTAAAACTGGCTTTTTTATCTACATATGTGCGTTTATGTTTATTTTTAATGTATTCACTTAGTTAGAGAATTTTAAATCGGATTTTCCTCTTTTCAGCCGAATAAAGTTTTGCTTGATCCTTGTATGAAACAAATAGGCATATCCTTCGATTATGAGCTTTTTGCCTGTCAAACATTTAATAAAGAAATCATGTCTTATGTCCGATATTAAGTCACTGCTTCTATTCAAAGCATACACAAAGGTCAAAAATATTTCATGTAAGCATTGTTTTCCCATATATATATATATATATATATATATATATATATATTTTCTTTATGTAAACAGTTATATTTTGCTATGATGAGCAGCCCATTTCGATCATATTAGATATCATATCAGGCAAGAAAAATTAAGGTGCAAAAACTGAAAAGTTCCAGACCTTTACAAATTTTTCAATTGCCTGATATCTAACATGATTGAAACAGTCTGCACATTGTAGCAAGATATGACTGTATTTATATAAAAAATAAAAATATATAATTTGCTCTCTTCGATTGAGCACTATCAACGACCCTTGTTGAAATTTAATTATTTTCAATTTTTGGGTATCTTCCTATCGGAAAGAAATATATATGTTCGTGTGTGTGTGTGTGAGTGTACTTTGCTAAAAACTGGCTTTTTTATCTACATCTGTGCGTTTATGTTTATTTTTAATGTATTCACTTGGGGAATTTTCAATCAGATTTTCCTCTTTTCAGCCGAATAAAGTTTTGCTTGATCCTTGTATGAAACAAATAGGCATATCCTTCGATTATGAGCTTTTTTGGCTGTCAAACATTTAAGAAAGAAATGAAAGCAAAAATTTTCCTCTCCAAAATTGATCAGGTAAATGTGACAGTATATATTTCTTGTCGTCTCATAGTCATACCAAATTTTAGAATAAAAATCTATCTTGAAGAAGCCATTCCTTATATAAAACAGTTCTATTTAAGTTACTTTAAATATTTCAAGGTTTGTATACAACAGAAATATTCTTATGTCTAAAAATATTTCTGTTGTATACAAACCTTGAAAGTTACAAAGAATACTTCAAAAGAATATTTCAAAATTTGAATATATCCTGATGTCTAAGAGCACTTACAATGTAGCCTTAAACACTCCCTTGTTTTTTTCTAGTGTGAGTCAACATGTGTTTCTTAACATCGGACTTGGCTGAAAATGTTGAGTCGCAAACTTCACAACCAAAAGGTTTTTCTCCAGTATGAGTACGTATATGTTTCGTTAACGTTGATCTCTCTGCAAAGGATGAGCCACATACTTGACAAGAATGAGGCTTTTCACCCGTGTGCATTCGCAGATGTCTTTTCAAATTGGATTTGCCTGAAAAGCTGGCGGCACACACTCCACAAGAGAAGGGTTTTTCACCAGTGTGTATTCGAACATGCTCTTGTAAATGAGATGTTCCTGAAAACGCTGATCCACACACATCGCAAGCATAAGGCTTTTCACCTGTGTGTGTTCGCCTGTGTTTTTTTAACGTGTATCTTTCTGTAAATGCTGCACCACACAAGTCACAATTATAAGGTTTTTCACCCGTGTGAATTCGCACGTGTTTCGTTAATTTTGATTTTGTTGAAAATGCTGAGCCACACACATCACAAACGCAAGGTTTTTCGCCAGTGTGTGTATATCTGTGTATTTTTAGTGTTGAGTTTAGTGAAAATGCTGAGCCACACACGTCACAAACATAAGGTTTCTCCCCTGTGTGGGTTCGCATATGTATTTTTAGTGTTGCCTTTTCTGCAAATGCTGAACCACACACATCACAAGTGTGTGGTTTTTCTCCAGTGTGTGTTCGCATGTGTAACTTTAAAGAAGATTTCAATGCAAATGCAGAATCACACACATCACAACCAAAAGGTTTCTCCCCCGTGTGTGTTCGCATGTGTCTTTTTAGATCAATTTTACCTGTAAATGCCGCACCACAAACTTCACAACAATGTGATCTTTCAATTTTTGGACCTATATGTGTTCGAATGTGTCTAGTTAGATTGGATTTTTTTGAAAATGTTGAGCCACAAAATCCACAAAAAATGGGGGTTTTTTCAGTGTGTATATACTTGTCCTCTGCTAAAAGTGAATTTGCTGAATATCTTGAGCCACACGACTTAGAAACATAAGATACTTCTGTAGTGTGTGCAGAGATATGTATTTTTGAATCTGATATTTTTGGAAATACTGAACTAGACATTTCAAAATTATTCAGGTCTTGTTTTCTAATGCTATTAAATTAAATTAAATTAAATTTAAAGTAAATTTATATCCATTAAAATGTAAAAACAATTCAATTTTTTACCAGTATATTAATATGTACATTTTTGTAATTATGAGTCAAATAAAATGTTTTTCTCAAGTATATGTTTGCATAAATAAAGATTTTTATGAAAATGCTTTGCTACACACTTCATAAGAAAAAGCATTCAGTAAAGTGTGTTTGCATACTGTTTCTTGAATTTCATTTCTGTGTCCGGATTTTGAAATAAAAATAATGAATCACTTCCACTGTGCTTTGTCGTGATTATGTTTATCATTTGTTCATATTTGTGTTCATTTTATTTCTCATTGTCTTCGAAAGAACAAACTTTGTATTCCATATATATATTTACAAAATTTATTTTGATCCACTGTCCCTGTGAATAATAAAATTATTTCAATTAATTATGAATAAAAAATATGTGATAATGCATGGAAAACAGATTACATCGTTTTACATTAAATATTTAAAACATCCATTATCATAAAGTCCATTTATGTATATATTAATACAATAGTGTGTGTTCTTTTATGTGTCACACTTACATCCGGGTCATTTAATTGTTATGTTCTTCTATGTCTTATCATAAATAATTTTACCAAGAATTCTTCATGAGTTTTGGTTTCGGTTTTGATTATAACTGATGGCACTCCAGTAATCTATTTTTTTTTATAAATAATTTTAGCAAAAATTCTTCATAAGTTTTGGTTTCGGTTTTGATTATAACTGATGGCACTCCAGTAATCTATTTTTTTTATAAATAATTTTACCAAGAATTCTTCATACGTTTTGGTTTCGGTTTTGATTATAACTGATGGCACTACAGTAATCTATTTTTTTATAAATAATTTTATCAAGACTTCTTCATAAGTTTTGGTTTCAGTTTCGATTATGGCTGAAGGAACTCAAGTTATTTTTTATTTCAGTTTCGATTCAAGCTGATGCACCCAGGTCGTATGGATATATTTTTTATTTTTGAAATCACAACTTAATAATATATAAAAATCGATAAAACATTAACTCTATAATAATATATACAAAATCTGCAAGAATTAAAATATTATATTTAAGCGTATTTTATGACTGGGCTTTACTGGGCGTTCGTGATAGCTTAGATAAATAATTTGAAGTCTGAACGAAAAAAAAAACACAATAATATCAGAGCGTCTCCATTTACATTGAACATCTACAGAATGACAACATTAATATATTACATATGAATGTATGCTCTGTGAAATTTTCACAGGTTCCTCTAGTTAATAATTATTTGATTATTATTATGTAATTTGATTAATTTATCACTTAATCTACATACATTTGTAGATTTATATGAGACTAAAAGAAAATCTCACATTTTGCTCTTTTATACATAAACTAAACCTAAAGTAAAACCTTTCAAATAAAAACACTTGTGCATATTATTTACCTGTTAGAATAAAAGTATAAAGCATACAAAGCATTAAATATGCGACGTTGGGATGCAATATCTTGGAAATTTGCCATCCAATTATCTCATTTTGGAATACTAAAAAACGAGTTCAATTTGGTCAAATTTATGATGAACCTTTCCAAAGATAAACTATATTTTAAGCTAATAATTCACAAAGTGACACTTTTGCTAAATCCATGGTTGATTGATATAAACATTATAGCAAACTCAAATATTTATCTGATCTGCATTTGCAAACCTTCGACATGATGATGCATTTAATATCTGAATCAGCATTGTACAAATAAATACTAATTTTTCTCAATTATTGTTAAAGGTCTCTAACATTCTATATAATCATAATTAATAATCCAAACTTATTCTCTCTTTAATCATTATTAATAATCCTAAATGTTTCACATCTTTCTAGATGTGAAAGTCCAATCCTGCCCAAGACACATGCATGGTTTTACTTTTCTATAATAGAGGTATAATTATTCAATCAATCTACCAAGATATGAACTTCATTTTCGCATTCCTTCCTTCCTCAATATTATTATTTATACTAGAATTATATTCTCTTAAGAAACTGCCTATCATTAAGGGTATCACCTAAGTTATATTATGATCCTTTTTAATGAGAAATTGCAAAATGTACCATTCTGCATTAATTCCAAAATGTTTGGTTAAAGAATGTACAAAGTTATAATTATATAGAGATGTAGCAGCGGTACAGTATCAAACTTAATTTTACCTTTCAGCTTTTTTACAATATTTTCCTCAAAAACATGGACTGTTAGTGTTATTTTTCAGATTATCTGATATAGCAAAATTAATGTTTCAACCAAATCTACACTTCTGCTGACTACTATGATATTGTCCCATTGACTACTGTACACGTTTAACCCTTATCTTTCAGTGGCTTCTGGGCCTTGATAAGTGGTGACTCGTTTGTAAAAAAGACACGTACCTAATGAATTGATATGCTTACTAAGGCTCTGCTTCAAAAAAATGAATAAAGGTGAACCTAGACGTTAAATAGTGCTATAAATGTAGTTGTACTAGATTCAGTGCCAAACATAAAAGTAGTTGATACCCAGGTGTGTAGCACTTAATGTATTTAGCTAGAAGAGTTTTCCCAGCAATCGTAACAACAACAGTCATGTGTGGATGTCATTAATAAGCAATTGTTATTCCTCAATGGGATCATCCGCTTTTAGCAGGTGCTGTTAACAGATAATAAGACTACCACAAGTAGAAAAAATTTTTAGGATGTTCACAGAGGAAAGAACATGAGCCTCAGATTTCTCTGTGAGTTTGAATTGAATGGTAATGGTTTAGCAGAGAAATGCCCATATACTGTCAAACAGATTTTGATTAGGATGTGGGGTTTTATTCAAAAAGTTGTATACTGGCACAATATGACTCCAGAAGAAAATAAATAACATTTGGATCCACAGTAGGCAAAGCAATTTACCATTATCATATGTGGGTAAAGCAATTTACCATTATCATATGTGGGTAAAGCAATTTACCATTATCATATAGGGGTAAAGCAACCTACCATTATCATATGTGGGTAAAACAACCTACCGTTATCATATGTGGGTAAAGCAATTTACCATTAAAATATGTGGGTAAAGCAATTTACCATTATCATATGTGTGTAAAGCAATTTACCATTATCATATGTGTGTAAAGCAATTTATCATTATCATATGTGGGTAAAGCAATTTACCATTATCATATGTGGGTAAAGCAATTTATAATTATTATATGTGGGTAAAGCAAACTACAATTATCATATGTGGGTAAAGCAATTTACCATTATCATATGTGGGTAAAGCAATTTACCATTATCATATGTGGGTAAAGCAATTTACCATTATAATATGTGGGTAAAGCAACCTACCATTATCATATGTGGGTAAAACAACCTACCGTTATCATATGTGGGTAAAGCAATTTACCATTAAAATATGTGGGTAAAGCAATTTACCATTATCATATGTGTGTAAAGCAATTTACCATTATCATATGTGTGTAAAGCAATTTACCATTATCATATGTGGGTAAAGCAATTTACCATTATCATATGTGGGTAAAGCAATTTACCATTATCATATGTGGGTAAAGCAATTTACCATTATCATATGTGGGTAAAGCAATTTAGCATTATAATATGTGGAAAAAGCAATTTACCATTATCATATGTATGTAAAGCAACCTACAATTATCATATGCGTGTAAAGCAACCTACCATTATCATATGTGGGTAAAACAATTTACCATTATCATATGTATGTAAAGCAACCTACAATTATCATATGTGTGTAAAGCAACCTACCATTATCATATGTGGGTAAAACAATTTACCATTATCATATGTATGTAAAGCAACCTACCATTATCATATGTGTGTAAAGCAACCTACCATTATCATATGTGGGTAAAGCAATTTACCATTATCATATGTGGGTAAAGCAATTTACCATTATCATATGTGGGTAAAGCAATTTACCATTATCATATGTGGGTAAAGCAATTTACCATTATCATATGTGGGTAAAGCAATTTACCATTATCATATGTGGGTAAAGCAATTTAGCATTATAATATGTGGAAAAAGCAATTTACCATTATCATATGTATGTAAAGCAACCTACAATTATCATATGCGTGTAAAGCAACTTACCATTATCATATGTGGGTAAAACAATTTACCATTATCATATGTATGTAAAGCAACCTACCATTATCATATGTGTGTAAAGAAACCTACCATTATCATATGTGGGTAAAACAATTTACCATTATCATGTGGGTAAAGAAATTTACCATTATCATATGTGGGTAAAGCAATTTACCATTATCATATGTGTGTAAAGCAATTTACCATTATCATATGTATGTGGGTAAAGCAACCTACCATTATAACATGTGGTTAAAGCTATTTTCCATTATCATATGTGGGTAAAGCAAATTATCATTATCATATTGTGTGAAAAGCAATTTACCATTATCATATGTGTGTAAAGCAATTTACCATTCTCATATGTGTGTAAAGCAATATACCCTTATCATATGTGGGTAAGGCAACCTACCATTATCACATGTGGGTAAAGCTATTTACCATTATCATATGTGGGTACAGCAAATTATCATTATATGTGTGTAAAGCTATTTACCATTATCATATGTGGGTGAAGCAAATTATCATTATCATATGTGGGTAAAGCAATTTACCATTATAATATGTGGGTAAAGCAATTTATCATTACCATATGTGGGTAAAGCAATTTATAATTATTATATGTGGGAAAAGCAATTTATCATTATCATATGCGGGTAAAGCAATTTACCATTATCATATGTTGGTAAAGCAATTTACCATTATCATATGTGTGTAAAGCAACCTTCCATTATCATATTTGCGTAAAGCAAACTACCATCATCATATGTGGGTAAAGCAATTTACCATTATCATATGTGGGTAAAGCAATTTATCATTATCATATCTGGGTAAAGCATTTTACCAATATCATATGTGTGTAAAGCAATTTACTATTATCATATGTGTGTAAAGCAATTTACCATTATCATATGTGGGTAAAGCAACCTACCATAATCATATGTGGTTAAAGCTATTTACCATTATCATATGTGGGTAAAGCAAATTATCATTATCATATGTGGGTAAAGCAATTTACCATTATCCTATGTGGGTAAAGCAATTTACCATTATCATATACGGGTAAAAGAAATTTACCATTATAATATGTGAGTAAAGCAATTTATCATTATCATATGTGGGTAAAGAAACCTACCATTATCATATGTGGGTAAAGTAAATTATCATTATCATATGTGGGTAAAGCAATTTACCATTATCATATATAGTTAAAGCAATGTATCATTATCATATGTGGGTAAAGCAATTTACCATTACCATATGTGTGTAAAGAAATTGATCATTATCATACATGGGTAAAGCAACCTATCCTTATCATATGTGGGTAAAGCAATTTACCCTTATAATATGTTGGTAAAGAAACCTACCATTCTCACATGTGGTTAAAGCTATTTACCCTTATCATATGTGTGTAAAGCAATTGACCATTATCATATGTGGGTAAAGCAATTTTTCATTATCATAGGTGTGTAAAGCAATTTACCATTATCATATGTGGGTAAATCAATTCATCATTATCATATGTGGGTAACGCAATTTACCATTATCATATGTGGGTAAAGCAACCTACCATTATCATATGTGGGTAAAGCAACCTACCATTATCATATGTGTGTAAAGCAACCTACCATTATCATATGAGGTAAAGCAATTAACTATTATCATATATGGGTAAAGTAATTTATTATTATCCTATATGGGTAAAGCAATTTACCATTATCATATGTGGGTAAAGCAATTTACCATTATCATATGTGGGTAAAGCAATTTATCATTATAATATGTGTGTAAAGCAATTAACCATTATCATATGTGTGTAAAGCAATTTACCATTATCATATGTGGATAAAGCAATTTACCATTATCATATGTGGGTAAAGCAATTTAGCATTATCATATGTGGGTAAAGCAAACGACCATTATCATATGTTGGTAAAGCAATTTACCATTACATATGTGGATAAAGCAATTTACCATTATCATATAGGGGTAAAGCAATTTAGCATTATCATATGTGTGTAAAGCAATTTGTCATTATCATATGTGTGTAAAGCAATTTACCATTATCATATGTGGGTAAAGCAATTTAACATTATCATATGTGGGTAAAGCAATTTATCATTATCATATGTGGGTAAAACAATTTATCATTATCATATGTGTGTAAAGCAATTTACCATTATCATATGTAGGTAAAGCAATTTTCCATTATCATATGTGGGTAAAGCAATTTACCATTATCATATGTGGGTAAAGCAATTTACCATTATCATATGTGGGTAAAGCAATTTACCATTATCATATGTGGGTAAAGCAATTTAGCATTATAATATGTGGAAAAAGCAATTTACCATTATCATATGTATGTAAAGCAACCTACAATTATCATATGCGTGTAAAGCAACCTACCATTATCATATGTGGGTAAAACAATTTACCATTATCATATGTATGTAAAGCAACCTACAATTATCATATGTGTGTAAAGCAACCTACCATTATCATATGTGGGTAAAACAATTTACCATTATCATATGTATGTAAAGCAACCTACCATTATCATATATGTGTAAAGCAACCTACCATTATCATATGTGGGTAAAGCAATTTACCATTATCATATGTGGGTAAAGCAATTTACCATTATAATATGTGGGTAAAGCAATTTACCATTATCATATGTGGGTAAAGCAATTTACCATTATCATATGTGGGTAAAGCAATTTACCATTATCATATGTGGGTAAAGCAATTTAGCATTATAATATGTGGAAAAAGCAATTTACCATTATCATATGTATGTAAAGCAACCTACAATTATCATATGTGTGTAAAGCAACCTACAATTATCATATGTGGGTAAAACAATTTACCATTATCATATGTATGTAAAGCAACCTACCATTATCATATGTGTGTAAAGCAACCTACCATTATCATATGTGGGTAAAACAATTTACCATTATCATGTGGGTAAAGAAATTTACCATTATCATATGTGGGTAAAGCAATTTACCATTATCATATGTGTGTAAAGCAATTTACCATTATCATATGTATGTGGGTAAAGCAACCTACCATTATAACATGTGGTTAAAGCTATTTTCCATTATCATATGTGGGTAAAGCAAATTATCATTATCATATTGTGTGAAAAGCAATTTACCATTATCATATGTGTGTAAAGCAATTTACCATTCTCATATGTGTGTAAAGCAATATACCCTTATCATATGTGGGTAAGGCAACCTACCATTATCACATGTGGGTAAAGCTATTTACCATTATCATATGTGGGTACAGCAAATTATCATTATATGTGTGTAAAGCTATTTACCATTATCATATGTGGGTGAAGCAAATTATCATTATCATATGTGGGTAAAGCAATTTACCATTATAATATGTGGGTAAAGCAATTTATCATTATCATATGTGGGTAAAGCAATTTATAATTATTATATGTGGGAAAAGCAATTTATCATTATCATATGCGGGTAAAGCAATTTACCATTATCATATGTTGGTAAAGCAATTTACCATTATCATATGTGTGTAAAGCAACCTTCCATTATCATATTTGCGTAAAGCAAACTACCATCATCATATGTGGGTAAAGCAATTTACCATTATCATATGTGGGTAAAGCAATTTATCATTATCATATCTGGGTAAAGCATTTTACCAATATCATATGTGTGTAAAGCAATTTACTATTATCATATGTGTGTAAAGCAATTTACCATTATCATATGTGGGTAAAGCAACCTACCATAATCACATGTGGTTAAAGCTATTTACCATTATCATATGTGGGTAAAGCAAATTATCATTATCATATGTGGGTAAAGCAATTTACCATTATCCTATGTGGGTAAAGCAATTTACCATTATCATATGCGGGTAAAAGAAATTTACCATTATAATATGTGAGTAAAGCAATTTATCATTATCATATGTGGGTAAAGAAACCTACCATTATCATATGTGGGTAAAGTAAATTATCATTATCATATGTGGGTAAAGCAATTTACCATTATCATATATAGTTAAAGCAATGTATCATTATCATATGTGGGTAAAGCAATTTACCATTACCATATGTGTGTAAAGAAATTGATCATTATCATACATGGGTAAAGCAACCTACCCTTATCATATGTGGGTAAAGCAATTTACCCTTATAATATGTTGGTAAAGAAACCTACCATTCTCACATGTGGTTAAAGCTATTTACCCTTATCATATGTGTGTAAAGCAATTGACCATTATCATATGTGGGTAAAGCAATTTTTCATTATCATAGGTGTGTAAAGCAATTTACCATTATCATATGTGGGTAAATCAATTCATCATTATCATATGTGGGTAACGCAATTTACCATTATCATATGTGGGTAAAGCAACCTACCATTATCATATGTGGGTAAAGCAACCTACCATTATCATATGTGTGTAAAGCAACCTACCATTATCATATGAGGTAAAGCAATTAACCATTACAATATATGGGTAAAGTAATTTATTATTATCCTATATGGGTAAAGCAATTTACCATTATCATATGTGGGTAAAGCAATTTACCATTATCATATGTGGGTAAAGCAATTTATCATTATAATATGTGTGTAAAGCAATTAACCATTATCATATGTGTGTAAAGTAATTTACCATTATCATATGTGGATAAAGCAATTTACCATTATCATATGTGGGTAAAGCAATTTAGCATTATCATATGTGGGTAAAGCAAACTACCATTATCATATGTTGGTAAAGCAATTTACCATTACATATGTGGATAAAGCAATTTACCATTATCATATAGGGGTAAAGCAATTTAGCATTATCATATGTGTGTAAAGCAATTTATCATTATCATATGTGTGTAAAGCAATTTACCATTATCATATGTGGGTAAAGCAATTTAACATTATCATATGTGGGTAAAGCAATTTATCATTATCATATGTGGGTAAAACAATTTATCATTATCATATGTGTGTAAAGCAATTTACCATTATCATATGTAGGTAAAGCAATTTACCATTATCATATGTGGGTAAAGCAATTTACCATTATCATATGTGGGTAAAGCTATTTACCATTATCATATGTGGGTAAAGCAATTTACCATTATCATATGTGGGTAAAGCAATTAAGCATTATAATATGTGTAAAAAGCAATTTACCATTATCATATGTATGTAAAGCAACCTACAATTATCATATGCGTGTAAAGCAACCTACCATTATCATATGTGGGTAAAACAATTTACCATTATCATATGTATGTAAAGCAACCTACCATTATCATATGTGTGTAAAGCAACCTACCATTATCATATGTGGGTAAAACAATTTACCATTATCATATGTATGTAAAGCAACCTACCATTATCATATGTGTGTAAAGCAACCTACCATTATCATATGTGGGTAAAACAATTTAACATTATCATGTGGGTAAAGAAATTTACCATTATCATATGTGGGTAAAGCAATTTACCATTATCATATGTGTGTATAGCAATTTACCATTATCATATGTATGTGGGTAAAGCAACCTACCATTATAACATGTGGTTAAAGCTATTTTCCATTATCATATGTGGGTAAAGCAAATTATCATTATCATATTGTGTGAAAAGCAATTTACCATTATCATATGTGTGTAAAGCAATTTACCATTCTCATATGTGTGTAAAGCAATATACCCTTATCATATGTGGGTAAAGCAACCTACCATTATCAAAAGTGGGTAAAGCTATTTACCATTATCATATGTGGGTACAGCAAATTATCATTATATGTGTGTAAAGCTATTTACCATTATCATATGTGGGTGAAGCAAATTATCATTATCATATGTGGGTAAAGCAATTTACCATTATAATATGTGGGTAAAGCAATTTATCATTATCATATGTGGGTAAAGCAATTTATAATTATTATATGTGGGAAAAGCAATTTATCATTATCATATGCGGGTAAAGCAATTTACCATTATCATATGTGGGTAAAGACACCTACCAATATCATATGTGGGTAAAGCAATTTACCGCTATCATATGTTGGTAAAGCAATTTACCATTATCATATGTGTGTAAAGCAACCTACCATTATCATATTTGCGTAAAGCAAACTACCATCATCATATGTGGGTAAAGCAATTTACCATTATCATATGTGGGTAAAGCAATTTATCATTATCATATCTGGGTAAAGCAATTTACCAATATCATATGTGTGTAAAGCAATTTACTATTATCATATGTGTGTAAAGCAATTTACCATTATAATATGTGGGTAAAGCAACCTACCATAATCACATGTGGTTAAAGCTATTTACCATTATCATATGTGGGTAAAGCAAATTATCATTATCATATGTGGGTAAAGCAATTTACCATTACTCTATGTGGGTAAAGCAATTTACCATTATCATATGCGGGTAAAAGAAATTTACCATTATAATATGTGAGTAAAGCAATTTACCATTATCATATGTGGGTAAAGAAACCTACCATTATCATATGTGGGTAAAGTAAATTATCATTATCATATGTGGGTAAAGCAATTTACCATTATCATATATAGTTAAAGCAATGTATCATTATCATATGTGGGTAAAGCAATTTACCATTACCATATGTGTGTAAAGAAATTGATCATTATCATACATGGGTAAAGCAACCTACCCTTATCATATGTGGGTAAAGCAATTTACCCTTATAATATGTTGGTAAAGAAACCTACCATTCTCACATGTGGTTAAAGCTATTTACCCTTATCATATGTGTGTAAAGCAATTGACCATTATCATATGTGGGTAAAGCAATTTTTCATTATCATAGGTGTGTAAAGCAATTTACCATTATCATATGTGGGTAAATCAATTCATCATTATCATATGTGGGTAACGCAATTTACCATTATCATATGTGGGTAAAGCAACTTACAATTATCATATGTGTGTAAAGCAACCTACCATTATCATATGAGGTAAAGCAATTAACCATTATCATATATGGGTAAAGTAATTTATTATTATCCTATATGGGTAAAGCAATTTACCATTATCATATGTGGGTAAAGCAATTTACCATTATCATATGTGGGTAAAGCAATTTATCATTATAATATGTGTGTAAAGCAATTAACCATTATCATATGTGTGTAAAGCAATTTACCATTATCATATGTGGATAAAGCAATTTACCATTATCATATGTGGGTAAAGCAATTTAGCATTATCATATGTGGGTAAAGCAATTTACCATTATCATATGTGGATAAAGCAATTTACCATGATCATATAGGGGTAAAGCAATTTAGCATTATCATATGTGTGTAAAGCAATTTATCATTATCATATGTGTGTAAAGCAATTTATCATTATCATATGTGTGTAAAGCAATTTACCATTATCATATGTGGGTAAAGCAATTTACCATTATCATATGTGGGTAAAGCAATTTATCATTATCATATGTGGGTAAAACAATTTATCATTATCATATGTGTGTAAAGCAATTTACCATTATCATATGTAGGTAAAGCAATTTACCATTATCATATGTGGGTAAAGCAATTTACCATTATCATATGTGGGTAAAGCAATTCACCATTATCATATGTGTGTAAAGCAATTTACCATTATAATATTTGTGTAAAGCAATTTACCATTATCATATGTGTGTGGAGCAATTTACCATTATCATATGTGGGTAAAGCAATTTACCATTATCATATGTGGGTAAAGCAATTTACCATTATCATATGTGGGTAAAGCAATTTACCATTATCATATGTGGGTAAAGCAATTTACCATTATCATATGTGTGTAAAGCAATTTATCATTATCATACATGGGTAAAGCAATTTATCATTATCATATGTGGGTAAAGCAATTTACCATTATCATATTTGTGTAAAGCAATTTACCATTATCATATGTGGGTAAAGCAATTTAACATTATCATATGTGGGTAAAGCAATTTATCATTATCATATGTGGGTAAAACAATTTATCATTATCATATGTGTGTGAAGCAATTTACCATTATCATATGTAGGTAAAGCAATTTACCATTATCATATGTGGGTAAAGCAATTTACCATTATCATATGTGGGTAAAGCTATTTACCATTATCATATGTGGGTAAAGCAATTTACCATTATCATATGTGGGTAAAGCAATTTAGCATTATAATATGTGTAAAAAGCAATTTACCATTATCATATGTATGTAAAGCAACCTACAATTATCATATGCGTGTAAAGCAACCTACCATTATCATATGTGGGTAAAACAATTTACCATTATCATATGTATGTAAAGCAACCTACCATTATCATATGTGTGTAAAGCAACCTACCATTATCATATGTGGGTAAAACAATTTACCATTATCATATGTATGTAAAGCAACCTACCATTATCATATGTGTGTAAAGCAACCTACCATTATCATATGTGGGTAAAACAATTTAACATTATCATGTGGGTAAAGAAATTTACCATTATCATATGTGGGTAAAGCAATTTACCATTATCATATGTGTGTATAGCAATTTACCATTATCATATGTATGTGGGTAAAGCAACCTACCATTATAACATGTGGTTAAAGCTATTTTCCATTATCATATGTGGGTAAAGCAAATTATCATTATCATATTGTGTGAAAAGCAATTTACCATTATCATATGTGTGTAAAGCAATTTACCATTCTCATATGTGTGTAAAGCAATATACCCTTATCATATGTGGGTAAAGCAACCTACCATTATCACAAGTGGGTAAAGCTATTTACCATTATCATATGTGGGTACAGCAAATTATCATTATATGTGTGTAAAGCTATTTACCATTATCATATGTGGGTGAAGCAAATTATCATTATCATATGTGGGTAAAGCAATTTACCATTATAATATGTGGGTAAAGCAATTTATCATTATCATATGTGGGTAAAGCAATTTATAATTATTATATGTGGGAAAAGCAATTTATCATTATCATATGCGGGTAAAGCAATTTACCATTATCATATGTGGGTAAAGACACCTACCAATATCATATGTGGGTAAAGCAATTTACCGCTATCATATGTTGGTAAAGCAATTTACCATTATCATATGTGTGTAAAGCAACCTACCATTATCATATTTGCGTAAAGCAAACTACCATCATCATATGTGGGTAAAGCAATTTACCATTATCATATGTGGGTAAAGCAATTTATCATTATCATATCTGGGTAAAGCAATTTACCAATATCATATGTGTGTAAAGCAATTTACTATTATCATATGTGTGTAAAGCAATTTACCATTATCATATGTGGGTAAAGCAACCTACCATAATCACATGTGGTTAAAGCTATTTACCATTATCATATGTGGGTAAAGCAAATTATCATTATCATATGTGGGTAAAGCAATTTACCATTATCCTATGTGGGTAAAGCAATTTACCATTATCATATGCGGGTAAAAGAAATTTACCATTATAATATGTGAGTAAAGCAATTTACCATTATCATATGTGGGTAAAGAAACCTACCATTATCATATGTGGGTAAAGTAAATTATCATTATCATATGTGGGTAAAGCAATTTACCATTATCATATATAGTTAAAGCAATGTATCATTATCATATGTGGGTAAAGCAATTTACCATTACCATATGTGTGTAAAGAAATTGATCATTATCATACATGGGTAAAGCAACCTACCCTTATCATATGTGGGTAAAGCAATTTACCCTTATAATATGTTGGTAAAGAAACCTACCATTCTCACATGTGGTTAAAGCTATTTACCCTTATCATATGTGTGTAAAGCAATTGACCATTATCATATGTGGGTAAAGCAATTTTTCATTATCATAGGTGTGTAAAGCAATTTACCATTATCATATGTGGGTAAATCAATTCATCATTATCATATGTGGGTAACGCAATTTACCATTATCATATGTGGGTAAAGCAACCTACCATTATCATATGTGGGTAAAGCAACTTACAATTATCATATGTGTGTAAAGCAACCTACCATTATCATATGAGGTAAAGCAATTAACCATTATCATATATGGGTAAAGTAATTTATTATTATCCTATATGGGTAAAGCAATTTACCATTATCATATGTGGGTAAAGCAATTTACCATTATCATATGTGGGTAAAGCAATTTATCATTATAATATGTGTGTAAAGCAATTAACCATTATCATATGTGTGTAAAGCAATTTACCATTATCATATGTGGATAAAGCAATTTACCATTATCATATGTGGGTAAAGCAATTTAGCATTATCATATGTGGGTAAAGCAATTTACCATTATCATATGTGGATAAAGCAATTTACCATTATCATATAGGGGTAAAGCAATTTAGCATTATCATATGTGTGTAAAGCAATTTATCATTATCATATGTGTGTAAAGCAATTTATCATTATCATATGTGTGTAAAGCAATTTACCATTATCATATGTGGGTAAAGCAATTTACCATTATCATATGTGGGTAAAGCAATTTATCATTATCATATGTGGGTAAAACAATTTATCATTATCATATGTGTGTAAAGCAATTTACCATTATCATATGTAGGTAAAGCAATTTACCATTATCATATGTGGGTAAAGCAATTTACCATTATCATATGTGGGTAAAGCAATTCACCATTATCATATGTGTGTAAAGCAATTTACCATTATAATATTTGTGTAAAGCAATTTACCATTATCATATGTGTGTGGAGCAATTTACCATTATCATATGTGGGTAAAGCAATTTACCATTATCATATGTGGGTAAAGCAATTTACCATTATCATATGTGGGTAAAGCAATTTACCATTATCATATGTGGGTAAAGCAATTTACCATTATCATATGTGTGTAAAGCAATTTATCATTATCATACATGGGTAAAGCAATTTATCATTATCATATGTGGGTAAAGCAATTTACCATTATAATATTTGTGTAAAGCAATTTACCATTATCATATGTGTGTGGAGCAATTTACCATTATATTATGTGGGTAAAGCAATTTACCATTATCATATGTGGGTAAAGCAATTTACCATTATCATATGTGGGTAAAGCAATTTACCATTATCATATGTGGGTAAAGCAATTTACCATTATCATATGTGTGTAAAGCAATTTATCATTATCATACATGGGTAAAGCAATTTATCATTATCATACATGGGTAAAGCAATTTATCATTATCATATGAGGGTAAAGCAATTTACCATTATCATATGTGGGTAAAGCAATTTACCATTATCATATGTGGGTAAAGCAATTTATTATTATCATATGTGGGTAAAACAATTTACCATTATATTATGTGGGTAAAGCAATTTACCATTATCATATGTGGGAAAAGCCAACTACCATTATCATATGTGGGTAAAGCAATTTACCATTATCATATGTGTGTAAAGCAATTTTCCATTATCATATGTGGGAAAAGCAATTTACCAATATCATATATGGGTAAAGCAAACTACCATTATCATATGTGGGTAAAGCAATTTACCATTATCATATGTGGGTAAAGAAATTTACCATTATCATATGTGGGTAAAGAAATTTACCATTATCATATGTGGGTAAAGCAATTTACCATTATCATATGTGTGTAAAGCAATTAACCATTATCATATGTGTGTAAAGCAATTTACGATTATCATATGTGTGTAAAGCAATTTATCATCATCATACATGGGTAAAGCAATTTATCATTATCATATGTGTGTAAAGCAATTTACCATTATCATATGTATGTAAAGCGATTCACCATTATCATATGTGTGTAAAGCAATTCATCATATGGGTAAAGCAATTCACCATTATCATATGTGGGTAAAGCAATTGATCATTATCATATGTGGGTAAAGCAATTTACCATTATAATATTTGTGTAAAGTAATTTACCATTATCATATGTGTGTGGAGCAATTTACCATCATCATATGTGGGTAAAGCAATTTACCATTATCATATGTGGGTAAAGCAATTTACCATTATCATATGTGGGTAAAGCAATTTACCATTATCATATGTGGGTAAAGCAATTTACCATTATCATATGTGTGTAAAGCAATTTATCATCATCATACATGGGTAAACCAATTTATCATTATCATATGAGTGTAAAGCAATCTACCATTATCATATGTGGGTAAAGCAATTTATTATTATCATATGTGGGTAAAACAATTTACCATTATCATATGTGGGTAAAGCAATTTACCATTATAATATGTGGGAAAAGCCAACTACCATTATCATATGTGGGTAAAGCAATTTACCATTATCATATGTGTGTAAAGCAATTTTCCATTATCATATGTGGGAAAAGCAATTTACCATTATCATATATGGGTAAAGCAAACTACCATTATCATATGTGGGTAAAGCAAACTACCATTATCATATATGCGTAAAGCAATTTACCATTATCATATGATGGTAAAACAATTTATCATTATCATATGTGAGTAAAGCAATTTACCATTATCATGTGTGGGTAAAGCAATTTTCCATTATCATATGTGGGTAAAGTAATTTATCATTATCATATGTGGGTAACGCAATTTACAATTATCATATGTGGGTAAAGCAATTTTCCATTATCATATGTGGGTAAAGCAATTTACCATTATAATTTGCGGGTAAAGCAATTTACCATTATCATATGTGGGTAAAGAAACCTACCATTTTCACATGTGGTTAAAGCTATTTAACCTTATCATATGTGTGTAAAGCAATTTACCATTATCATATGTGTGTAAAGCAATTTATCATCATCATACATGGGTAAAGCAATTTATCATTATCATATGTGTGTAAAGCAATCTACCATTATCATATGTGGGTAAAGACATTTATTATTATCATAAGTGGGTAAAGCAATTTACCATTATCATATGTGTGTAAAGCAATTTACCATTATCATATGTGGAAAAAAGCGATTTACCATTATCATATGTGGGTAAAGCAAACTACCATTATGATATGTGGGTAAAGCAAAGTACCATTATCATATATGGGTAAAGCAATTTACCATTATCATATGATGGTAAAACAATTTATCATTATCATATGTGAGTAAAGAAATTTACCATTATCATATGTGGGTAAAGCAATTTACCATTATCATATTTGGGTAAAGTAATTTATCATTATCATATGTGGGTAACGCAATTTACAATTATCATATGTGGGTAAAGCAACTTACCATTATCATTTGCGGGTAAAGCAATTTACCATTATCATATGTGGTTAAAGAAACCTACCATTATCATATGTGAGTAAAGCAATTTACCATTATCATATGTGGGTAAAGCAAACTACCATTATCATATGTGGGTAAAGCAATTTACCATTATCATATGTGTGTAAAGCAATTTATCATTATCATATGTGGATAAAGCAATTTACCATTATCATATGTGGGTAAGGCAATTTAACATTATCATATGTGTGTAAAGCAAGTTATCATTATCATACATGGGTAAAGCGATTCACCATTATCATATGTGTGTAAAGCAATTTATCATTATCATACATGGGTAAAGCAATTTACCATTATCATGTGCGTAACGCAATTCACTATTATCATATGTGTGTAAAGCAATTTATCATTATCATATGTGGGTAAAGCAAACTACCATTATCATATGTGGTTAAAGCAATTTACCATTATCATATGTGTGTAAAGCAATTATCCATTATTATATGTGTGTAAAGCAATTGATCATTATCATACAAGGTAAAGCAATTTGCCATTATCATATGTGGGTAAAGCAATTTATCATTATCATACATGGGTAAAGCAATTTACCATTATCATATGTGTGTAAAGCAATTTATCATTATCATATGTGTGTAAAGCAATTTATCATTATCATACATGGGTAAAGCAATTTACCATTATCATATGTGTGTAAAGCAATTTACCATTATCATATGTGTGTAAAGCAAATTATCATTATCATACATGGGTAAAGCAATTTATCATAATCATATGTGTGTAAAGCAATTTATCATTATCATATGTGTGTGAAGCAATTTACCATGATCATATGTGTGTAAAGCAATTGATCATTATCATATGTGTGTAAAGCAATTTATCATTATCATATGTGTTTAAAGCAATTTACCATTTTCATATGTGTGTAAAGCAATTTACCATTATCATATGTGGGTAAAGCAATTTCCCATTATCATATGTGTGTAAAACAAACTACCATTATCATATGTGTGTAAAGCAATTTATCGTTATCATATGTGTGTAAAGCAATGTATCATTATCATATGTGTGTAAAGCAATTTACTATTATCATACATCGGTAAAGCAATTTACCATTATCATATGTGGGTAAAGCAATTCACCATTATCATATGTGGGTAAAGCGATTTACCATTATCATATGTGGGTAAAGCAATTTACCATTATCATATGTGTGTAAAGCAATTTACCATTATCATATGTGGGTAAAGCAATTTCCCATTATCATATGTGTGTAAAGCAAACTACCATTATCATATGTGTGTAAAGCAAACTACCGTTATCATATGTGTGTAAAGCAATTTATCATTATCATATGTGGGTAAAGCAATTTACCATTATCATATGTGTGTAAAGCAATTTACTATTATCATACATCGGTAAAGCAATTTACTATTATCATACATCGGTAAAGCAATTTACCATTATCATATGTGGGTAAAGCAATTTACCATTATCATATGTGGGTAAAGCAATTTACCATTATCATATGTGGGTAAAGCAATTTACCATTATCATATGTGGGTAAAGCAATTTACCATTATCATATGTGGGTAAAGCAATTTACCATTATCATATGTGGGTAAAGCAATTTATCATTATCATATGTGGGTAAAGCAAACTATCATTATCATATGTGGGTAAAGCAATTTATAATTATTATATGTGGGTAAAGCAATTTACCATTATCATACATGCGTAAAGCAATTTACTATTATCATACATGGGTAAAGCAATTTACCATTATCATATGTGTGTAAAGCAATTTACCATTTTCATATGTCGGTAAAGCAATTTACCATTATCATATGTGGGTAAAGCAATTCACCATTATCATATGTGGGTAAAGCAATTTACCATTATCATACATGGGTAAAGCAATTTACCATTATCATGTGTGTAAAGCAATTTACCATTTTCATATGTGCGTAAAGCAATCTATCATTATCATATGTGGGTAAAGCAGGTTGATGTCATGTTACCATCAGCTGTTATACACAACCTTTACCAGGTGTGTTTTTTCTTATTTTACCAGGTGTGTTTTTTTAATCACGTTCACCTCTAACAAGGCACACATCACCACTTGAATGTAAGGGGCTACTATTTAGGACCATGCCTTGGGAAGATGGCTGGCATTCTATTTGTCTGAAGGTTCACACTACCAAATAATTAAATTGCTACAAATATTACTGTTGGCTTTATTGAAATATTTTGCCAGTGCAGAAATAATGTATCAATAAAAATCAATAATCCAGCAAAGAAGCAAACAAACTCAGAGATCGTCTCTTTGTATTCTCGATTACTTGCAATTACTTGATTAAGGTAAAACTAAAATATTTTAATGGAATCAAATTTTATAATATAAAATTAATACATATTACACTAAAGTGAACAGTAAACAGCTCATTAAACTAGTATTTTTATTTGGCTATTTTGACCTAGAGCGTTTGAAAAAAAAAATGGCTGAAATCTCATGGTAAATCAAAATTGCAAAATACGAAACGAAACACGTCTTCCGTCTATTGAAAGTGAATTGTTTATTTTATCTGAATTTGAATAAAAACAATGAAATAAACAAATAAAATCCATTTTTTTTGGTGTTGTAAATTTTTTCCATCTTCTCTTTTCAGACTATGTATTATGTACAAAGGAGTGGTAAGAAAAAAGCAAACATAAAAAAGCAAATAAATGTTATCAATTAGCATATAAAATATCAAAGGCCAAATAAGTTACTCTTCTACCTATCTGAATAAGTTTTTAGTGATTTTACTCACTTTATGCCCAACAAATGGCCGCAACTGAACACTTAAATGTTTTTGTTTATTTACCTAAATCTTTATTTTTCCAAATAAAATAAATAAATAAAATCAACTGTTGTTTCTTTTACCGAAATATTTGGCATTTAATGAGGCGTTGAGTAAAATAAATAAAATATTGCAAACAAAAAGTTATGATTAAATTCTTTCGTTTGTTTAATTTTAATTCTTGTAAAATAATATTTTTTTAATTATAAGTTCTTTTAGTTTTGCTATGGATAATATTAGCTACCTCCAACGTGCGCCACAGCTTTAACCGCCCCCCCATGTATATAACATGATGTAACTGTAACTTAATTCAATATTATTATCCTAACTTTTTAACCATTTAAAAGAAGCTTCAAATAAACCTAATATTTTAAAAAAATTTTTTACAACATACAAAAATAATAAAAATGCGAGACAGAAATTGTGTTTACATTATCAACGCTTTAAAATATTCCTATGTAATAACGTTTATGAAGCCATAGACACACCCATGTTTTAAAAATCTAGCAAAAATCAAATAAGTCATATTTCCCTGAAATTTTCGATATTTATTCATTATTAAATAAATTTACATAATAAAATTAGGTTTTGTTAAATATATAAGAGGAAATATATTTTTTTAGGTGTTCTACCCCCCCCCATATTTCATATTATGAAAATTAAACAAAATAAATATAGGTCGATAAAAATTTCAACATTTTTTAAAGCTGAAAAGATTAAATAATTAAAACACTAGTTATATATATATATATAGTAAAACTGGTAATTAGTAAAAACCTGAATAGAGTGCTCAGTACTATTGCAGAGCAAATATATGTTTTATTTTTTTATTACTGTTTTATCTATTTGGTTACATATGTTTCGGATGTTGGACCATGTTTACGATCCAAGAAAAAAAAAACATATATATATACATATATATATATATATATATATATGTATATAATCCCGTCATTTTTTTTCACCTATCTTAAAGTTGTAAATAAAATTGGACATAAAATCAATATTATTCTGTTAAAAAAAAAATGAAATAAACAATTTTTCTTGATTTTTTTTTTGTCGGTAATATAATTATTTTAATTACAATTAAAAAAAAAACAATTCTAAAAAATAATTATTTTTAAAAGGCTTTAAATGATATTAAATTCAAATATCATGTGATATGAAGTTTAAACAGATTTTTTTTCGAATAATAAAAAATATATTCATATAATAGAATATATGAGATAATAAAAATTACAAAAGCAACATCGACTAAAAAAATTTGTTTGGATTTGATTATTTAAAATGACAAAGGTAATAATCAAAATTTGTGCTCTTTTTTTTTCAAAAAAGTACGGAGGTCTGTAGCAACATCATCTTTGGATACATGTATCACCAAAATAGCTTTAAATTAATTTTATCGTCTGTGTAGTTCGTTATTAAAAATCTGTTTTATAAAAGGTAAGTCTTATATTGTTTTTCATCCATTTTTTTATTGTACATTTTATTTATTCATAAATTTCTGCATGACTATAGTAAACACACGAAATGATGACGTCACTACTTAATATGTATAATGATGACGTGCTACACAATGGTTTCGCGGTACCTAGATAACATTTTTTTTAAAAGTAGTTTCACATTTACAATTGCAAAAAAAAAGTCGATTTTATTTATTTACTTCATTATTTTTATTCAAATTCCCGTTAAATGAACGATTCTCTTTCAACAGCCGGAATGTGTGTTTCGTTTCATTTACCCATTTCATATTTCGTAATTTTGATTCACCAGGTGATTTTATTTTATTTATTTATTTATTTTAATGCTTTCGGTCAAAATAGCCTTTTATTTTTATTATAAAGTCATTTTATTTATGCAACGTTCTCTACATTTTTTTGATATTCAAATTAAAAAAATATGGGGTTTGTATTACTATACACATAGATTAAAAAAAGTTGTCAAAAAACAAATATATAACAAATAAATGTTATCAAAGGCAAGATAAGTTACTTTTCTACCAAAGTGGATATATTTTTTGTGTTTTTGTTCAATATAACATGTTTATTCAGCTCGAAAAACATGGTGTTTACCGATGTATTGGAAAAGTCAAAATGGCGTCCTACTCTCATTTTAACACGGTAAGTTTTTTTGTTTTTTTTTACACAGTGATCACCACTTATCAAGGCCCGGAAGCCACTCAGGGATAAGGATTATTGCAAGTACATTACGTTAGTGTGGAGATTTGATGAAGTGTTTACTTAAGGGGCGGTTCATTAGGAATTTGTTAACGTTGGACTTGAACACATCCAAGTTGTAGTCCGGTGGGAAGCAGGCAGACGGAACAGAGTTCCACAGGCGTGCAGTTCTAAGAAAGAAGCTTTGTTCATGGAATCCGCGTTTTGATTTAGGCACAGATATAGAGTGGGGGAAATTTTTCACAGTGGATTCAGCTAGATGGGTGTTTTTCGTGAAAGATTGGCGAGGGGGGACCAGAGATTGGAGTTCAGACGAGCACGATAAAACAAGGATAGGCTCGCAACATCTCTTCTGTGGGAGAGACGTTGCAGGGTAGAGAAAAGGGCATTCCCCACTAAGCCATGAAGTCTATTTTGTACTCTGTCAAGGCAGGATAGGCTGTTTTTAGCAGCTCCTGCCCAGATATGGCAACAGTATTCCATCCTTGGACGTACTTGGCTTTTATATAGATAGAGAATTGCATCAGTAGTGAGATATCTTCTGGTGCGGTAGAAGGATCTCACCATCTTTCTAGCAACTTTGGCAACAGACTTGATGTACGTGTTCCATTTCAGATCAGGAGTAAAGGTCAAACCCAGAAGCTTGTCAAAACACGGAGCCTCATCCAGACAAGAGCCATCCATCACAATTGATGCCAGATGGGGATCAGAGCGTTGATGATGTAAGGATAGGAGTTTGGTTTTGGATGCATTAAAGGTAACCAGCCACATCTTCCCCCACTGACCCACGCGCTCGAGATCAGAGGAGAGAGAATCAGAGAGAACTTTGTCATTTACAGCCTTTAATGTGTTGCCGTAGATGATTGTGTCATCAGCGTAGATGTCAATGAATGATTTAAGTGTGTGTTTAGGGAGGTCATTGATGTAGATCAGGAAGAGAGTTGGGCCCAGGATTGACCCCTGAGGGACTCCAGCATTTATATTGCAGGCCTCCGATTTTTGTCCACCTACCACTACTCTTATGAGCCTATCAGAGAGAAATGATTTAATGATTGAGAAAACATTTCCAGTTATACCGTAGTTGGAATTCTTGTGAAGTAGACCCTTATGCCATACCTTGTCGAAGGCCTTTGATATGTCAAGAGCAATTGCCCTAGAAAGGAAGCCTTTGTCAAGAGATTCACTAATCCTGTGGGATATAACCGTCATCACATCTGCGGTAGATCTTGCAGAGCGAAAACCATATTGTGTGTCACTAAGAAGGTTATTCCTGCTTGGGAAAAGGTATTATAAATAATAAACTAGACAAAATACTATTAAAAAACCATCGAATATATGTCAGCCTATGTCACGGTAATATATATTGAACGAGTTTTTAACAGTATTTTGTCTAGTTTATTATTTATAACACCTTTCCCCGAACTTACCGTGTTAAAGAGAGAGTAGGACGCCATTTTGAATTTTCCATTACATCGGTAAACACTGTATGCTTTTCGAGCTGAATAAACATGTGACATTGAATAAAAACACAAAAAATATATTCAGTTTGGTAGAAAAGTAACTTATCTTGCCTTTGATAACATTTATTTGTTATATATTTGTTTTTTGACAACTTTTTCGAATCTATGTGTACAGTAATACAAACCCAAAATATGTTGTATATATGGAAATAAACTTATGTTATTATATAAAAAAAATTCTCGCAATTAAATTATTTTTAGTTTTTAAATGTTTATGCTCGATTTAAATATTACACAAATTTATTTGATTTTATCTAGTGACCCAATATGGCGGATAAGGCATTTGTAAAAAGAAAAACAAAACAAACAATATTTGTAATTTTAACTGATTCAGAAAAAATTGAAGGCAAATGTTTTTTTAATTTCGTATTAAACTTTGTTGTTATGAACGAAAACATTTCTTTTTTTTTTTAATATTTCACGTTTTGCTAATAGTTATCTGCGCATTGCTTAATTCTTTAGAAATCGTTTCAAAACGTTAATAGAATAAATATCAGATTATCCTCTGACCAATTGAATCTAAAATTAATTTTCAATGTTTTTATCGTTCTAAAACAATTGTGTGTAATAATTATGACTTTCTCTCATGAAAGGTTTGACGAAAATTACATGTAAAACTTGGAAAGGGTTTATGAATTTTTGGAATTATTAATTTTGGAAATCATTTAGTAATTTCATCTATAATTAAATCTTGAGAATGGATTTCATACATTATAAATCGAGTTTCAAATGTTTATGTTTATCTGAACTGACAAATTTCCTCCGAACAGCGATTAAAGAATAAAATGTTAATTTTTTTCAGAAAACTAATAAAACCATATTTTATAAAAAATGTAAGTAACAATATACTTACTTTTACCGAATCTTCTTTTTTTAAAAAATTAAAACGAGTTAAAAATTTACGAATTTAATGATGTGATGATTTAAACGAACCCCGCAGTCAAAACTTAAAATGGTGACCTCGAAAAGCAGCTTCGCAGAAAATAATGAAAACTTTTGACAACTGTACAAATATGTTTGGAGATTAAAAACTATTTTAATTGACTTAATATTTTACTATTTTATTTTATTCAAATTGAATTTCCGTAGTAAGTTTACTGTTTCATTTTTAGGTTTATTTTGGAATTTGTGTATTTTTCTTACTGAAGAAGAAGAAGAAGAAGAAGAAGAAGAAGAAGAAGAAGAAGAAGAAGAAGAATCCCCTCGAAACAGGGGGAGACAATTTTTTAGTTTTTCCAATATACTTCTGGGTAAATTCTCTAATAAACTTTGATCGAGTAGAATTTTTCAAAGAGGAAAAAAAATATGGTGCTTATGATTGGCACTTATGGCGGCATTTAAAATTACAGAAAATACAGAAATATCCGTATGATGTACGTAACAGTCACGGGACGAAGATGAAAAATTCCAAAAATCACGTAATTTGATCAAGTAGTTTTTTTTTATTCAAGAAATTCCAATCTTATTCTGTTTTGATGAGGGTGAAAAAAGTATCTGACAAATCGGTGGACAAGAGCAGACAACTCTAATGCAGTGAAAACTGTCAAAATAATCCCTGATTATCTCCCCTTTCTCTAGTAAAAGATGGCCTCATCTGTCACTTATCGGTAAAAACAGCAACTTTGTTTTTTGTGATTTTTTGGAATATGAAATTTTCATTCCCTGATAAGTAGGTACAAATATAAAAGCACTAAAATATTCTCGACGCCTAAAACGCACAATAATAAGCCTTTTCTTAAATATACGAATTATGGGTTACAGCAAGCCGATAGTCATACCTTCTAGTTTTCTGCGGAGCGCTACCGGAAGCAGTGAGAAAGCAAATCAGTTCCATCATTTTTATTGTTCTTTAGTATGTTTTATTGTGGACAGATTTATTGAAATAAAATATAGGAAAATGGAATTACTGACAAGTACACAATAAAAATTAAAAATATACAGATAAAAAAATAACACTTTTGATCACAAAATTAAAAAAAAATAAAGTCGTTATTTTGTTTGAAATTTTATAAGAAATATATTTATGAAATTATAAAAAAAAGTTTTTCATTTGAATTTATATAATAAATATATGTTTATGAAATTATAAAAAAAAGTTTTTTATTTGAATTTATATAATAAATATATGTTTATGAAAGTATAAAACTAAAATTATTGAAATGAAATCAAAATAAACGAAATTATTGAAATCAAAATAGCAACATTTCAAACATCATAAAAATGTATCGGATGGTGGCCGGAAAACTTGTCCCGGGAAAACTCGTCTCCGGAAAACCCGTACCTGGAAAACTCGTACCCCCCCCCCCGTCCTTTGCTAGGTAGGAAAACTGGTCCCTTATTGAATAAATATCGATTTTATTGCCGTTCTTGAAGGAGATATTGTTTTTAAAAGAGACTATGCAATCCCATAATATTAAAAAAAAAGTATTTTTAACTCTTGCTTAAAAAAATAAACTTTATCACGGAGTCAAGATACAAAAAACGAAACCAAATATTTATTTAAAAAAATACTCTAGTTTTAACACTTTTTGTGCCATTGCGAAACAAAAATAAAGGAAGGAAACACGTATTATCAAAGAAAGCAATTATTTTATTTAGAAGAATTAATTCAGTTTAAATAATTCTTGTGTTATTACAAAACAACAAAAAAGAAAACACGGTCTTATGTAATTTTGGGGATTTAGGAAAACTCGTTCCCGGAAAACTCGTCCCTGGAAAACTCGTCCCCTTTTGCTAGGTAGGAAAACTGGTCCCTTATTGAATAAATACGATTGAAAACACATTTTATGACCGTTCTTGAAGAAGATATTGTCTTTAAAATCACATCCTATAATATTTTTTTAAATATTTTAAATTGTTTACTGTTGTTTAAAAAAAATTAAATTAATTTTTCCAAGTTTTCGTTTTCTACCTAGCTTTGAAAGTTTTTGGTGTTTCAACTTATTTTAAAGAGTTTATTTAGTTTTAAAAAAAAAAGTAATGTCGAGTGTTACTTATGAACAACAAATGTTCGTTGCAGGACTGGTGTTGTAGCAAGAAAAGGAAATGTGTGTTCATCTCAAGTTTGGGTCACTATTGTTTGTTTGCGCGTGGGAAGAGAAATGAGGGTTGTAGTGGAAATGAGAATGATAGTCCAGCGTGTAGACAAAGAAGAGGATATGAGAGTTGACATCAGTTAGTAGTCAGCAACGCGAAGATGTTCTCAAGGACCAGTAGTAGATAGAGAGAGAAAGAGTGTGAATGTGTACGTACGGTCTGTTAGCTCCTGCCCCATACATAGTAGTAAGTGGGCGTGACGCACGCGGTCGGTCCAAAGACCGACCGGCTTGAAAGCTCGGCCTAAAAAAAGGAGGAGCCGCTTGTCTTTTGCGCATGCGTATATTTCCCTAGAAAGCGGAAGTGATGTCGTCCATGTGTTCGTTCGTGTGCACGTGTGTGAGTACATGTGTATACGTTAGCGTGTGTCTATATACACATGAATGTGAGTGTATGTATGCGAACGTGAATATATGTACGTGTGTGGACGTGGGCGCGTATGTTTGTGTGCATATGTATATGACATAGCTTGAAAAGTGAACGTGTGTTTTTGTGCGAGACTAGAAAAGGCTCGCACAATACTCCCCTTCCTAGGAAAAAAAAATATATACGCAGTGTATATATATTTATATATATATATTTTTGTGAGTAATGTTTTCGGCAATTGATTTTTCATCCTGTTTTTTTTGTGTGTGTGCTGTTGGTGTGGTTGTTTGAAAAACATCAAAAGGAACGGAATGTCAAAAATGGAGTGTGTTCGTAAAAAAAGGTATTTACTTACGCGTGGAAAATGCATTTACTGTTTTTTTTTGGGGGGGCTGACATTTGTTTGTTTGTTTTTTTTGTTGTTGTTGTGTGCTGACATGTGCAAAGAGTTACTTGGACAGAGAAGTGAATTGTTCGTTTGGAAGGAAAATTTTTGTTTCGTGTTGACGGTGTGTGTGCCCAGTGGATGGTATCTTCGCAAGTGAGTTGCGGTAATGTGTGCATCGCTTGGACTGGCGCTAGTTGCGCATTCGTTCTTGTTGAACAGGGTTTGGTTGCCTGCTGTCACCGAAACTTCCAAGTTTTGAGTTTATCAGCGTGCGTGGTGCATCTTAACTCGTATTATTAATTCAACTTCTTCTTATGTGTTGATAGGGGTGTCCTGTTTCTTTGTTGTTGCGTCTGCTGTGTGGGAGGGAATTGCATAGGCCTATGTGATTTTGCTCCTCGTGTTTGTTGCAGGGTAATGTCAGGAAACCGTGAAAATGTTTGTCGAGCTTGAATTTTTTTTTTTATTCGCGGTAAAGTCAACAGCTCCATGTTTATTTTTCTGCCGAGTCTGACGAGTGGTTTCGTCATTGTAGTTCGTTGAGGTCCTTGTCGGTAGCAGTTTTCTTGTTGAAAAGTTCATTTTTTTCTTTATCGAATAAAACGGGCATCTCACTCAAAACAATTAATTTCAAAAAAGGTAGGGTCGCCATGCTTGTTCGTTTTAGCGTCAGTTGGGCGCCAGTTTGTTGTGGACTTGTGGCATAGGAGGCAATGGTTGTTCCTCGCGCATTCGGTTGTCACCATTTTGTGGTGGTGGTGCGAAATATGGAAAATGAATTGTCTCGACGTGTTAAATTGAATTAAACAAACAGGAATTTCTTTTGTGAAAGAAACAAATGAAAGAAAAGCGTACCACACGTGGTTAGTTTGTCGTGCGTCTCTCGTTGTTTACTGGTGAAGAGGAAGGTCTAAAGTTTCGCGTGCGTCTCTCGTTGTTAGCTGGTGAGAAAAGTGTATTGTTTCGTGTGCGTCTCTTGCTGCTGGCTGGTGAGGAAAGTCTATATTTTGCCATGCGTCTCTCGTTGTTAGCTGGTTTATTTTTGTAGAGAGAGAGTCTGTGTGTGTATGAGTGCTTCGTTCAAAATCATCCATCTCATTTTAAAAATAACGGGGTCGCCATGAAATGTAGATAGAATGGACTGTATGGAAATAAAGACTCCAGTGTTGGATAGAATGAATGTTTTAGTTATAACATGTGTTCATGTCCGCGCATGTGTAACCAATGTTCGTTGTGGGACTGGTGTTGCAGCAAGAAAAGGAAATGTGTGTTCATCTCAAGTTCGGGTCACTATAGTTTGTTCGTGCGTGGGAAGAGAAATAAGTGCTATAGTGGAAATGAGAATGATAGTCCAGCGTGTAGACAAAGAAGAGGATATGAGAGTTAACATCAGTTAGTAGTCAGCCACGCGAAGGTGTTCTCAGGGACCAGTAGTAGATAGAGGGAGAAAGAGTGTGAATGTGTATATACGGTCTGTTAGCTCGTGCCCCATACATAGTAGTAAGTGGGCGTGACGCACGCGGTCGGTCCGAAGACCGACCGGCTTGAAAGCTCGGCCAAAAAAAAGGAGGAGCCGCTTGTTGCTCTCTCTTTTATACTCGCTTCCGGTGGTCTTTTGCGCATGCGTATATTTCCCTAGAAAGCGGAAGTGACGTCGTCCATGTGTGCGTTTGTGTGCGCGTGTGTGAGTATATGTGTATACGTTAGCATGTGTGTATATACACGTGAATGTGAGTGTATGTACGCAAACGCGAATATATGTACGTGTGTGGACGTGGGCGCATATGTTTGTGTGTGCGTATGTATATGACATAGCTTGAAATGTGAATGTGTTTTTGTGTGAGACTAGAAAAGGCTCGCACAATCTACCTCAGTATTTTTCTTTAATTTTTTTCGGACGTTTTTTGTTAAAAATTATTTTCTAAGTAATGTCGAGTGCGATATTACTTGTTATTTCTTTTTAATTAAATAAACTCTTTAAAATAAGTTTAAACACCAAAAACTTACAAAGCTAGGTAGAAAACGAAAACTTAGAAAAAGCAATTTAATTTGTTTTAAACAATAAACATGTAAAAATATTTGTAAAAATATGATGGGATGTGCATTATTACCTAAAAATATATAAATTTTTTTTTCTTTTGGAGGTGGGGGGGTCGTTTTAAAACTATATCTACCTTAATATTTTCTTTAATTTTCTATTTTTGAGCAATTATCCTCCTAAAACGTGATCCTCTTATGTCGGACATTTTTTGTTCATAAGTAACACTCGACATTACTTTTTTTTTTTAACTAAATAAACTCTTTAAAATAAGTTGAAAGACCAAAAGCTTTCAAAGCTAGGTAGAAAACGAAAAATTAGAAAAATAAATTTAATTTGTTTTAAACAACGTTTTCTACTTAGCTTTGAAAGTTTTTGGTCTTTCAACTTATTTTAAAGTAAAAATATTTTTTCAACTTATTTTAAAGTAAAAATATTTTTTTAAAATATTATGGGATGTGTATTCTCTTTTAAAGACTATATATTCTTCAAGAACGGTCATAAAATGTGTTTTGAATCGATATTTATTCAATAAGGGATCAGTTTTCCTACCTAGCAAAAGGGGACGAGTTTCCCGGGGTCGAGTTTTCCGGGTACGAGTTTTCCGAAGACGAGTTTTTCGGAGACAAGTTTTCCGGGGACGAGTTTTCCTAAATTCATAAGGATATATACCTGTAATGCCCACGTCTGGGGATGCTTGAAAGAAGTGTTATTTTACTAAAAATTACACAGGGACAAGCCACTATGAGTACTGCAGTTGATTTAAAGAAAGAAAGAAAGAATGAATGAATGAATGAATGAATGAAAGAAAGCTCAAAGGAAGTTACTCACTTCCGGAGAGCATGGTTTGTTCCTTAGAGAGGGGAAACTTGGCAATGTTGGTTAGGAGATGTAATTTCTAAGAAGAATTTGATATCTAGCTCATCCAAGATGAAGAAAGTCTTGAGGGGCAGGCAAATCCATCCTCTGAGCTGGTAAGAGTCTGGTTTTACCGAACCTTTGCTTATAGCAATGGTTTTCAACCTTCTTTTAATCATGACTTTCTTTTCTTCCTAATGTATTTTGGTAAACCCTTAAAGCTGATTTTATTTTTCAGTAATGTAAAGAAACCCAAAGAACATATATCAACAGTTTATCTTGAAGGTAGACTGAACCGATATTAACGTTACATGTACCATGGGGGTCCACATGGACGCGGTTGAGAACCATTGACTTATAGTATACCCAAGTAAGTCTACAGAAGCAGGAGAGTAGAAACATTTGCTTTCATTCAGTGTAAGTTCATACTTTGCCATAGCCTTTTAAAAATAATATCATGTTTAGCCTGACTTTCTCCACAAACTGTAACATTGTCGATGTAGGCGAAGATTCCTCAGAGGTCTTCTCATTTGATGATATCATCGATGACCTATTTGGAAGCTTTCTACTCGGTTGGTTACTCCCAACGAAATCCAATGAAACTGGAAGAGGGATCCAGAAGCTTCAACAGCTGTTTATTTTTGTTCTTCCAGTTTAATCGCAACTTTATGATAAGCACTGATCAAGAGTGCTAAACACTTGGTAGGTGGCCATCTCATTTTCCATGTCCTTCATTCGACAAAGAGGATATGTGATTCTGAAAAGACATTACCAGCGTTTAGGCTCGCCATCGAGACTGAGAGGGCTATATAATACCTTCCTTTAATAAACAAATTATTTTTTATTTAAGAAATTCAGCATCAAGTATGGTACACACCTGGATTTAACTGCTATTGGGCGACAGTCTGAGACTAGGTTTGTAAAGAGTAAGGGACATTTTAATCGTGATCAGTCTAAAAATACTGAGAGGTGGAAGGAGTCCTCCGAAATGTATTTCTACTGTAGTGATGGGCTGGCTAAAATCGCTCATCATGTAATCAGAGGAATTTATTCGGATGGAATTTATTAGTTTAAGGAACAATTTAATTTTGTTACCCTTTGCTCACACAATTAAGCACATAGAATTATGGTTGTGATGCGACCTTTTTGCACACAAATCCATGAGACTAACTTTTTGTCTATTTGTGGATGTAGGCAGTAAACAGACTAGAACATTCCAGAAAATTAATATAAAAGTCTTGACGCACCAAAGTGTTTCTACAAGTGATTTCGCCATTGTCCGTGGTATTCACACGTGTTTGACTTTGTCCGAAAGACAAAACTGCATCACTAAGAATACCATGCTCAACCACAACGAATAAATTACTCATTTGCGGTGTTTCTTTATAAAATACGCTGACAATAACAATTTCCTGGAATGAGAGTTATTTTCTAAAGTTGGCATAATTCATCTTTTTGATTATTTCATAGTAAGTCTATGCCACAATCCAAGGGAAATTAGTCCGCATGCTGATACCGATACTTGTTTGACATATTTATAGCAAACTCTTCCATGGAACAACTCTTGCGAAACATATAGCTTATGTTGAAATGTTTGCGACGTCACAACCAATGAACTGTCCCTGCATAAATTAGAATTATTTCAGAATACCTAATAGAGGAAAACAATTGACTGAATTCTTCTCTTGTATGACAGCAAATCTACAGGGTAGAAGGATTAAATTGACGCCATGATTCGATTTCCGTTTGATGAAAACCGGGTTTCTGTTTTTTGTTGCAGACCATCTTCTAGTTGACCAGTTGTTTACAGATCCCAAGAGCGATAGGAACTGTCTATCATGTCTGAAAGTGACACAATGTTAAAAAAGCAAGATCAGAGATGCACAGCTGTACAACTCATGCTCTCTACCGACCCAAGTTATGACAACAGGACCATTGCCAGCACCCTCAAAATGCAAATCTGAGAGGTTTAACGCTTCAGGGAACAACTTAATGAACTTTCTGGCCACGGTTATGGTGTTTGGTGTGGTTTCAAGTAAGGGCTACATCATACCATCTCACATCTTCGAAGTCAGCTTGAAAGTCAACACCAAAGTGTACCTGGATATGCTGAATAGTGTGGTGATCCCCTGGTGCCATCAGATAGCCGCCAGAAGACCCTAGCTGTGACAGCAGGATTCGGCAACGGCCCATGTCTAAAGAGACCCATGGCTTCGGCAGAAGTGCTACACCTTTGTACCCTTCTCTCATTGGCCCCCCTCCACGACTTGAATCTGCTGAATTACATCGTTTGATCATACGTCAAGAACATTACAAACATGACCCCCACAACACCAATGCCAGCCTGATTTCTGCCATCAACCGAGTATTCGCCGAGCTCCTGCCAGAGCTTGTGGAAAAGGCATGCTCCCAGTTTTGTTGTGTTTCGACCTGACACTTTGCACTCACACGAAAAAGAAACACGAATACAAGTTGGAGAACAATAACAGTGTATTTAATACAAACGTAAAATATGTAGGTTGCAAAACAATTGTGTTTGCGGCTTTTTTTAAGTTCAAAAAAGTTCTTTTAACGTCTTGAGTGATGGTTCCTTTCAAGTTAAGAAGTAGAGAAATGGAATAATATGTCTTTTCTCCACTGATGTTCGTACGAAAGAGGGCGTTAAAAAGAGTCTTTAGTCCCGCTTAATAAATAGATCGCAGTGATTGGTCGATGAGCGGCACCTTTGGCCAATGAAACAGGGCCTTATTTAAATTGTAAGGAAAGGAAAAGGATGAAAAGGGGGGTAACTCTAGTTTTTTATATTCTCCCAACAAAAAAAAATGCGACGAATGAATTCGTTGCATGTCCCTTTAGGACTTAATATTTAAACATAAATGCTTAACAAGAGCTAATAGCTTGCTTAAATACAAGTTCAGGCATTATTATGGCCCGATTACAAGAATGTATATGTAGTTTTTAATAAAACTTTTTTTTTCAGGCATTATTATGGCCTGATTACAAGAATGTATACACAGTTTTAATACAGAATTTTTTCCTTTTTTTTTTAATGATACAGATATTCTGGATTAGACGTTGGTTTCTTGATTCTCTTAGATTTGTAAGTAACAAATTCTTCTGAAGCATCTGCTGGTCCCATGTTAGGATTCTTACAAACTTCAATAGAAGAGGGTACGCCTTCATCGGATTCCTCTTCAGCTGGAGTGTCAGGGAAATAGTTATGAGTTAAAGACAACTCAAATGTAAACAAATGCTTGAGGCTATGTGTTTCCACTGCACCATCGTCTCTTTTTATTCGAGCGGAACGAACTTTGCCATCGGTTCCACTAAACAGTTCAATAACTGTCCAGTTTCCAGAAAAGTCTAGGCTTGGCAGGATTCTTTATAAGAATCACATCATTTACATTGATTTTATTGTGGAACTCAATTTCATGCAAATCCTTGGAACTTTCCCTTAGACTCAGCAATATTTCTCATGCCACAGGTCTTTGAATTTAGAAGTCAATTCTTCTGTTTTCCAAGGTACTTACAAGTAGAGATCTTGTGGCTGGTTCTGTTTCAACTAAACTGGGGTTGTCAGCTTGAAAGGAAAGTTCAGAGTTTATGTTAGGATGAATAAAACAGTTGGGTGTTAAAGAGAGTAATTCAACATCAGTAGAAAATCTGTAGGTCAGAGGCCTGGAGTTCACTGCCCTTTGGACGTCTGATAGAAGGGTTAAGAGTTTAAAATAAATGATTTTGGATCGACCTAATGTTTTAAACAAGCATGATTTTATTACCCTGATCATTCTCTCCCAAGTACTAGAAATCAAAGGGGATTAAAGAGGTATTTTTATGTGCATGATAGCAGAGCTGGTCCCGTATTCGGATTCTTACAAACTTTACTTAAAAGCATTATTGAATTCATTGTTGTTGATGCGATGTCTAATTACGTCGCCACCTAAAGCAGCATTAAAGGAACGTGAATTATCACTGTATATATGAGTTGGTACGCCATAAATATTAGAAAAACGAATTAATGTGAGAATGAAAGCTTGAGTGCTCAAATCCGGCACAAGCTCAATGTGAATAGCTCTCACATTCATGCATGTGAAAATCAACAGATAAATTTTGTAGACTTTCCTTCTCTCTGTACCAAGATGTGACCTGTGTAATCAATACTGGTATGTTGAAAGGGATTTATTAGCCTAACTCTGTGTTTCGGCAGATTTGTTAACTTGAGGTATTTAAAAGCCAAGCTGTTGAATTTTTTACAGGTATAGCAGCTTGAGATTACAGACTTCACCGACTGCCTTGCTTGGGGAAGCCAATATCCAGACAACCTTAATTTTGTTATTGTCGTGCCTATGACCAAATGTCTGCACCGATGATGGCTATCCAAAATTATTAATTTGGTTAGTGGATGTTGCTTGGCAATAAAAATTGGAAAGACCAAATTATAGTCATATCTTGAATTGGCAATTCTGCCATCCACTCCTAAGATCCCGATGGAGTCGAGAAAGATGTTAAGATTCTTAACCAGTGAGGGAATCTTCTTATCACGGGGGTCCTTCAGATACGCAATCTCGACATCAATGGCTTGTGATTTAAATCAAGTAAATTTTGGCAGTCTGTTTTGGATTAGACTGTTTCTTCACTCGTTTACAATTCACAAATTTGAATATGAAGGCAGTGGCACAGTATAACTTGTCCAAACTCGAGAACCTGTCAAAGGGAATTCGTGGTTTACAAATAGTTCCACCTATTGTACTATGAAAAACATTTTCTACATGTCGCTGGTTTTCCGGACTCAGGCAGCTCAAGGTACTTGTAGGCCAATTCTCTGGTTCATGAACTATCCATGCAGATCCAGAAGTCCAGTTTCTATTTAAATTTTTCAGGCTGGCACCACGAGAAAGCAGATCTGCCGGGTTTTCCGCAGAGGAGACATATTTGTAGTGAATGTCAACTCCAAATTCTTTGGTAAAATTCTCTTTCATATCATGAATGTCTCTTATTCTATTCCTGGTATATAGGCTTTTTGCCTTCACATTGTCTGAGAGAAGCCATGACAAAACAACTTGCGCATCCACAAAAACAATAATGCTCTCAATTTTGATATTAGAGTATGTTCTCAACAACATGATCAATGCTTGGAATGCAATGTATGCAGCAAGCAATTCCATCATTGGCAAAGTTTTAGCTTTCATTGGTGCTACTTTCACTTTAGAAAATATTATATGGGATTTCCCATTTTGCACCCCATAAATAACAAACCCATATGCCTGTGGTGAAGCATCACAGAAGATATACAACTTCAGTGGGCCGTCACTGTCTACAGCCTGTCGTGAGAAGGACAGATTCTTCAAACCAAAGAGATCCTCAGCTAAATTTGACTAGATTGTCATGTCTGTTGTTATCTTTTGATCCCAACTCAATTTGAGCAACCATAATTTTCTGAGAAGGATTTTCGCTTTAACTGTTACAGGAGCACAGAGTGATAAAGGATAAAATATTTTTGCTGTCTGTGCCAAAATATCCCTTTTAGAGAGTCTATTTTCCTGAACTGAAGTGTCAGAGATGCTGGTAGTATCTGATTCAGGGTGGTATTTATACCCAAGAACATTTTTATACTCACAGTTATGTTGCACAATTCTACCATCCTCAATCATGATTTCTCGTAGGTCTCTATAATTGGAATTACACGACCTCAGCTGGAAATTTCCCTTTTGCAGTCGAGGCACTGCATTTTCATAAAGGCTGATTATCTTCTCCAAAGACTTGCTTGTCATACATAGGTTGTCAACATAAAATCGACTTTTCAACATCTTAGTACATGTGTCATTTGGGAAGTTACTCACGTGATGCTGCAGGACATAATTTAATATAAAAGGGCTGGCATTGAAGTCAAATATCAATGTGCAATAACGATAACAAATCAACTTGTTTTCATCTTTCACAAAAAAAAAAAATGTATTTTTATCTTCACCAGACTTGAGTCTGATCAAAAGAAAAGCTTTTCTTATGTCACCTAGCAGAACATATTTATCAGTGATAAATAAAAGTAAAAGTTCAAGCATATTACTCAAGATATTAACATCCGGGTAACATGACTCATTAAGAGAATAACCACCTCCAGCCTTTAAAGAACAATTAAAAACAGGTCTTATTTTGGCAGTTACCTGTTGATCAAATTTGAAAACTGGTCTATGGGGTATCCATATATATTTGTGAAAATCCTGTGAGTCAACTTCAATTCTCTCGATAATTCCTCCAGTCATTTGTTGACGAAAAATATCAGTATAGGCCTCAACCATTTTTTTTCTTTTCCAAGGAAAGCAAAGTTCTGTCAAGTACCTTCAGAGCGACTTGCTAGTTGGAAGGCACAGAATTGATTTTATCTTTATGCCAGGGTAAATCCACATAATATGAGTTGTTTTTAAATGCAATAGACTTCTTAAAGCTATCGATTTTATTTCGATCATAATCCGCGATTGATTCTTTATCAAAGGAAGTACCATTAGTTTCCACAGCAAACATACATTCTAAATTACTGTCCACATTTGAAGATTCAAATATATCTGAGAATGGATCCTCGTAGGTTAATTTGGGTTTCAATATAGTGTTCAATTAGCGCTCTGGGCAATGGGCATGTTCCGATATTGTAGTATGATAATTAGCACAATGATTGGATCTTTCAGTTCCTACAGAAAAGATTTGATCGGCATATAAAAAATGCTGAACATTACCAAATGGAGCAATCCCTTGAGGTAAATCCCAAGCATGTCCATTCATGCATTTAATAATTTTGGAGTTAGTCATAAATTGAAAAATATCTACACCTCAATTTTTATAGCATTGCTATGTTTTTCACTAGAAAATGCCAACCTGTATTTTAATTTATTTAAGTTGGACTTTACTTGACAGAAATTATCAAACTGGAATTTAATACCAAATTGGTCATCTATTAAAACCGGAATGGGGAGTTGTCTCCCTTTACCAATATTAATATTCACAACAACTTGACCCTTTACCGTAACACCTGCATAGGTTTTCATCTGGTAATCGGTAAGATTCGAATCTCCATCAGGATATCTTAGTTCCTTTAATTTTATGTTTTTGGAAAAATAAGATCGCTGACTTCCAGTGTCTAAAAGGCAGTTAACCGTAGTTTTCTTTGTTCCATTATTTAATGAAATAGCTATAACAGGTAATATTATGTTGTTTTCCTCTACATGGGAAAATAGTGAAATTATTTTTTGGAGGATTATCACATAAAGGTGTAATATGTGTCTTAGATCGATACGGTTTGCAGGAGAGAGAATTGTTCTGGCACCCAGGGCAATCTTCGCTTTTGTGTTTATAACTTGAACATTCGATACACAATTTCAACTGTTTACACCTCTCAACTCTTGCTTTATAAGTAGAGAATTTGCTGCACTTCAACATGGAGTGGCCATGTACTGAGCAAAGTTTGCAGTATGTACCGGCATAATTAGTAGAAAAACCCTGTAAGGCAGCATCTCTTTTCCCCTTTCATGATTTTTAACATATGTTCCATCGCCTTTAGAATTAATTTCTGTTGATCGCAAATATTTCTTATTCCTCGACAGAGCACGAACGGCTTCATTATAATTGTCAAATATTTGAGTCAAAGACGGATAATTCGTGGCCACTCTGTGACTAATTTCCCTTCTCAAGACCACAGATAACTTTTCAAACATAATGTGACTGATCAACAAAAACCCAGGGGACTTATTCTAAAAACAAATCGATCTGATATGACGTTTTCAGTTCAGACAAATCCGCTTTCACTTCCGCAAGGTATTGTTTCACAAAAACAAATTCAGGGTCAATTGAGGTGATGCAGAAATTATCTGCTTAAAAATTCGTTAATAATAAAGGGGATATCTAAAAATCCCTTTGTCAGTAGATCGACAGCAACATTAAAATTTTCATCTTCCAATGTTAGATGAGAAACCAATTGTAAAGAATAATCGCTTAAATAACCTTTCAATAAAGCTAATTTAGACTTACCGGATTTAACAGAGTCTTTACAGTTTTTGAATTGTGAAATAAAATTATTGAATTCGAATTTGGATGGATTAATTCCACTGAAGGTTGCACATTGTAACTTGAGCATGGATAACAGAGGTACAGAGCCAACTTCAGATTTCTTCGATGTGTTGAGTTCTTCAAATGGGTTTTCGATGTCGGCAAGACAATCATTAACATTAGATTGAAACTCAATTTCTTTCTTCTGTTCGTCAACGAAACGACAGTTTTTCAAATCAAACTCTGCTTTGATGCATATTGCTTTAATTTTTTCATTCAAGGAACGAACTTCAACTCGCATCTCCTTGATAATATCTTCCTCTTTCTGGAAAGTCCTTTTTCTTAGTCTTTCACGTTGTTCCAGCATTTCGATGGTGAGTGTAATATCATCCTTTAAGATGTCCCGGGCAACTTCTAGAGCCCTTACACCCTTCAATGTCTTAAAATTCTCCATTTTAGAATTCACTCTTGTTTATTTTAAAGCAAACGTGAATCCAGTTTCTTCTTTTCTCGAAGAGCGACAAACATTTCGCAAAAGAGTCTCGCTGGAGAATCGCAGCTTTGAAACACGTGTAGAGACCCAAGTAATGTTTCTATTTTCTTGTCTCCTCACGAGAGCAGAGTTTAGCTCAAGAATAGTAAAATATATATATATATATATTTTTTTTTTATCGGGGTGGGGAGATAAGCAATAAATAAGCTTTGCTTTAAAAGTTTGTTTTTTTTTTGTCATAAGACAAATAATGAAGAATTTTTTTATTCTTTTTTTTCTTTTCAACAAATATTTCCCAGTCCGCATGAGATCACAACCCGTTTGCTGGAATTTTAAACGTTATTTTCGTTTTCAACATCCTCAAAAACTTATAAATGTCTTAATTTTCCAAGTTTTTTTTTCTATAGTGTGGAAAGTCGATTGTCTGCCCCCTTGCCGGTCTTATATTCCCAGCATTCCCAATAGGTGTCGCTAGCAGTGTATCATTCAAAAACAAGATGGTGGGAAGTTTTTCTTCGATAAAATGTCTCATAATATTTGATTTTCTTAAATTAAAAAAAAAAACTACTTGATCGGTTTACGTGAATTTTGGAATATGACATTTTCATGCAGTGACAAATACGTACATTATAAAGATTTTTTCAGATTTTTGTAGTAAAAAAGATTACTAGTGGACTTGCACCGAAATTTATATTGCGACAATCAAATAGTCATTAAATTGATATCCTTCATATTTAGCAATAAAACATTAAAATAATTCAAATAATTCAAAATATTTTCAAAGTTAATACATTTATTTGGAATTAAGTTGGAAATTACTTAATAATAGAATGGTAAACGAAATTAGATGCAAAACCAACGAGTCCTACTTAAAATCAATATACTTGAGCCAAAATGAATATTTAGATATTATATGAGGGGAAATAACAGAATCTTAAACACTAAATAAATTAGTAAATAATTTCTTTTAAAATACTTTTGTTTGCAAACAAAAAGTATCAACACTAAAGAGTAAAAACAAGGGAGATAAATCTCGTGTACCCGTTTCTTATTTTTATTTTCCCATAAAATCTCAAGTGTGCTTTCATAAATTCACATTTGATTGTTTTAGTTACTATGAATCGAATATTCATTGAAGTTCAAAATAAAATTACAGAAAACTAAACTTATTTAAATCCTTAATAATGAAAATGTAAAGTATTTTATTTTGAATACACTGTAATATTTTTCTTGAATCATTAAAAATGTTAGTTTTTCATTTTAAAATATTTAGCTGAAAAGTAATTTCTGAGAAAAGGAGAAAACATTGAGTAAGTCCATTAAACTTTAATGAAGTCTGTTTAGTTCATATCATTAGACATAAGACATGTTGCGGGAATGTGAGTATTGATGTTAGCCGGGTAATGCTTTTTGGCACGCCAGGATGCCAGCTCGTCAAAAAGTATGCCACGCGCCAAATTTCATTCCGCCATAAAAACAACTTTCTACAGAAAAAAACTTATTTTTACATTTTTATCTCGCAAATAAACATAATATTAAAAATTATATATTAAAAACCGCATTTACTTTTTTTTTTTTTTTAATCAAACAACGGAGTTGAAGTCAATGTTTTCGATTGTAAAACAAAACTATATTTTTTTATAAATCTCAGTTTGGCCTACTCATGAATTATTTTTTCTAAAGAATAAAATTGAATAAAGTTTATTTTTACAAGAATGTTTAAACATTTACCGAGCGAATAAGCATAAAAATATATAGGGAAACCCGCGTTTATTATTTTTTTAAAACCATAATTAAACACCGGGTATGAAGTTGCCTTTTTTTTTTCTTAAACGAAACTGACTTAATACCCGGTGTATAATTTTGATTTTTTAAAAATAATAAACGCTGTTTTTCCTATATATTTTTATGCTTATTTCCTAGGTAAATGTTTAAACATTCTTGTAAAAATAAACTTTATTCAATTTTATTCTTTACGAAAAAAAACAAAAAAAAACAAGTACGCCAAACAATTTTATCAAGCAAAGTCACTTTCGTTTAAGAAAAAAAAAAGGAAGCCAACTTCATACCCGGTGTATAATTTGAATTTAAAAAAAATAATGAACGTGGTTTTTCATATATATTTTATGCTTATTTGCTAGACAAATGTCTAAACATTATCGTAAAAATAAACTTTATTCAATTTTACTCTTAAAAAAAAAATAAATCATGAGTACGCCTAACAAAGATTTATCAAAACAATCAGTTTTGTTTAAAAATCGAAAACATTGACTTCAACTCCGTTGTTGGATATTAAAAATAATAAACGCGGTTTTTAATATATTATTTTATGTTTATTCACGAGATAAAAATGTAAAAATAAGTTTGTTTTTTTTTTTCTGTAGAAAGTTGTTTTTATGAAGGAATGAAATTTGGCCCGTGGCGTACTTTTTGGCGAGCTGGTATCCTGGCGTGCCAACAAAGAATTGCCGATGTTAAACCGTAAACTCAAAAAAATAAAATGATAAAAAATAAAAATAAAAATGTAAAATGGAGTTGAACGACCAAAACAAAGATGACCGAGGCGGATGATAAATTTTATACAAAATTTATTTCCTCGTAATTGAAAAATAAATGGAAACAGAAAAACCGTAAAGTTTCCCCTTAATTGAGAGTCTCTTCCTGCCACTGAGGTAACAAAATGTTCTTTATGAACTGACGTAGAAAAAGTTAAAATTCTATGTAGAAAATAACTAAACATAAAATTCAAATGCATACTTAAAAAAAAATCAGGTAAAAAAAATCAGCATGTTGTTCACAGCATGTTGTTGTTACAGCATGTTGTTGTTACAGCATGTTGTTGTTACAGCATGTTGGGCTGCGTTTGAACGACTCTTTTTTTTTGGCGTGCGACTACTGGCTCCTAAAGACAGTCAAAAAATATTTACAAAAATGCGTTTATTTTCGAACAATGATTGGACGAAAAGTCAAGGCCTGTGTCACGTGGGTTGCTTACAAATACATTCGTGCAAAAAGACAGAATCGTAGTTTTTATGCCCGTAGAATTTGCGTGGGTGTAGAAAGGCGAATGTGCACGTACCTGAAACGTTCTTTATACAGCCCCGCCCCGCGCGCAACTGGGTTTTATGTTTGGGGAGCAAACACGCACTGGTTTAGTCGACCTCATCGTTGTTTGCAAGGGCGATGGCGAAGCTACAATAGTCATATAACATTGATTTCCGATTAAAAACTTGGAAACAAATTTAATTAAATTAACTGAAAAAGTTGAACTTTTCATTCATAAATTGTAATTTTGTAATTGTTTCAAAAAATAATCAATCATGCAGAATTAGATTTATTTATGATTTACAGATGATCAAAATCGATGCATAATTTTTGGTCAAAAAGGAATTCTTAGTGTTGTGATGTGGCCCGTACCATATGACTTATGGCCACCAGAAGTTGCGTAGATCACGCAGCAGCAGAGTATTGTTCCTGTTGCACTACTTAAAAGTTATGTACATTTTCTTTGTTTATCTTTTTGTGCCATACGACATCATACGACTTATTAGCGATAGAAAGATTCCAATTTATAATAACAATCAACAAATAAAAAGAACTAAACAAGATTAATATTTAAAAAAAATGTATGATGGAATTTTTAAACAAAAGAAATTACACCAGGATGGGAAAGTTGGAGAAATACCGTCTACAAGGTTTGAACCGCCTTGAAGAAAATATTGAACGACATGGAAAAATATCCCAAGAAAATATCGAACAACAGGAAAGTAAGATTTGGGAAACTGCTAAATCAGTTTCTCAAAAAAGGAAATAATTCAACCAACTGAAATACTTTTTTTTCACAATAGTAGATTACAAATTCAGTTAACAATTTTATTTACAAATCAGAGGAAGAAGTTACGTTTGAATGAGACTTCCACAGGTACCAATAATATTTTGACAAGCCATTGTAAAGCATAAGTTGTCAATAATAAAATAAGATATGCAGACTCTAATCTACTTAAAATGCTTTCTGGGCATTTTAAGTATTTTGTCATGTGATGTTTTTAATAAAATACTTATATGATGTTTTTAATAAAATATTTAGATGATGTTTCTCATAAAAAACGAAAATCTTGAAACAAAATTGAAGTGTTCAAAAGATAAATGAATTTCGTTTTAAACTGAAAAAAAATGAAATTTTTTCCTGCAATTTTTTTTAATTGATAAAAACGATAACCATAGCTACATAACGAATATTACTACAATAACAGATAGTATTTACTACAATAACGAATAGTATTTACTACAATAGCTACATAACGAATATTACTTACTACAATGAAAAATAGTATTTACTACAATAACGAATAGTACTTACTACAATAGCTACATAACGAATATTACTTACTACAATAACAAATACTACAATAACGAATAGTACTTACTACAATAGCTTCATAACGAATAGTATTTACTACAATAACGAAAAGTATTTACTACAATAGCTACATAACGAATATTACTTACTACAATGACAAATAGTATTTACTACAATAACGAATAGTACTTACTACGATAGCTTCATAACGAATATTACTTACTACAATAACGAATAGTACTTACTACAATAGCTACATAACGAATATTACTTACTACAATAACAAATACTACAATAACGAATAATATTTACTACAATAGCTACATAACGAATATTACTTACTACAATGACGAATAGTACTTACTACAATAGCTACATAAGGAGTATCTTAATTTTAAACCCGTTAAAATGTATTCATTATACTGAACACTGCATCAATGTCAAACCTTGTGTTAATGCATTATTACACTAATAAACAAAATATGTGGAAAATCATGAAGGTAATTTTGTCTTTGGTTACACAAATACAAGAACAGTAAACTAAAACCAATGTAACATGTTTTAAAGACGCTACTCCTGTTGAAAAAAAATATTTGCAAAGAAATAAAGGAGAATTATCCATATTTGTGGAGGACAGGGTGACCTGTTTATGTTATAGACGATCCCATCCTCACGTAGTTAATAAATAGTAGTGATTGAAAAGCAAAGGTCGCATGATAAAGACGAAATGATAATGAAAGAATGTAGATTTATTTACATAAAAATACATGTGAGGAAATGAATATAGAGATAGTAAGAATAAGAGTTTGTTGATGAGAAGAAAGGATTAAGTAACGTTGCGTTTGGTATTTTGATGAGAGGCTGGTTAGTCAGGAGGGATGTTTGGCTGGCCAGGCCAACCAGAGCGTGTTTCGTCATATGTTGACTGGTTGAGGATCAAACAAAAAGAGATAGAAATATACAGAACAGGAAGTGACGTGGCTGTGTCGATCTCTGGTTACCAAAGTGTGATAATCCAGTTTGCCTAGGAATTTAAATTCCCACATATTTGCAAAAAAAATTCCATAAATACAAGGTGGTCGCTAGAAAAACGGGAAATTTGTCAAACAACGATTTATTTTTACAAAGAATAATTTTTGCAAAGTTTTTCAAAGACAAATGTTATATTATACTCATAGATACTAAAAATGTCGTCTGCGCACTTCACTGCAGCGTCTTAACCTAGAAAACCAACAAAAGAACCAATCAAAAATAGCAATCACGCATTTTATTCATGATCTGAGTTGACTTTCAAATTTCCCGCTTTTCTAGCGACCACCTTGTACTTGCACAATAGAGAATTTATATTGCAAACAAATCATCAACCATTTTAACAATATTCAGTTCAAATAAGACAATACCAACACACACTGTGAATCATTTACAGAGATTAGCAATGATGTTGCTAAAATATTTTTGTCAAAAATAATTTTTATCCTCAAATCAGACTGCATAAGTGGACGGTTTTTTTTCTGGATTAATAGCAAAAACTAGTGAATCACTAGAGAAGACGACCATTGCTTTAAGCTCTGATATGGACATAAAATTTGTTCTATATAATACAGTAAACCTATGGACATAAACGATTTTAAAACTGGATATCCTGTACTTTGCAGAATTAAAGCACTGTTCGGTATACTAGCCAAGAATGGGTACGGATATTGAAAATATCATGAAAACGTGTAAATCTGCACGCCTGTAACAGCGACAAAAATCAAGCCATTTAAGACAGTCGAACCACACATTGATTATACACGATCGATGAAAGAAACATTTAGTAGAGTTTAATTAAATTGCCAGTTTTCAAATGCAAAAAGTCAAGTATAAACAATAAAAATCTCACAAGAAATGTTTGCAAGATTTGGCATAATGGAAACTATTGTATTTTATACATAATTTTATTACGGAAACTATTGTATTTTATACATAATTTTATTACGGAAACTATTGTATTTTATAAGGATACATAATTTTATTACGGAAACTATTGTATTTTATACATAATTTTATTACGGAAACTATTGTATTTTATACATAATTTTATTACGGAAACTATTGTATTTTATACATAATTTTATTACGGAAACTATTGTATTTTATACATAATTTTATTACGGAAACTATTGTATTTTATAAGGATACATAATTTTATTACGGAAACTATTGTATTTTATACATAATTTTATTACGGAAACTATTGTATTTTATACATAATTTTATTACGGAAACTATTGTATTTTATACATAATTTTATTACGGAAACTATTGTATTTTATAAGGATACATAATTTTATTACGGAAACTATTGTATTTTATACATAATTTTATTACGGAAACTATTGTATTTTATACATAATTTTATTACGGAAACTATTGTATTTTATAAGGATACATAATTTTATTACGGAAACTATTGTATTTTATACATAATTTTATTACGGAAACTATTGTATTTTATAAGGATACATAATTTTATTACGGAAACTATTGTATTTTATACATAATTTTATTACGGAAACTATTGTATTTTATAAGGATACATAATTTTATTACGGAAACTATTGTATTTTATACATAATTTTATTACGGAAACTATTGTATTTTATAAGGATACATAATTTGGCATGACGGAAACTATTGTATTTTATAAGGATACATAATTTTATTACGGAAACTATTGTATTTTATAAGGATACATAATTTTATTACGGAAACTATTGTATTTTATAAGGATACATAATTTTATTACGGAAACTATTGTATTTTATAAGGATACATAATTTTATTACGGAAACTATTGTATTTTATAAGGATACATAATTTTATTACGGAAACTATTGTATTTTATAAGGATACATAATTTTATTACGGAAACTATTGTATTTTATACATAATTTTAGCTGAAAGAATTCGAAAATATTTGTAAAATACTTTTGATACCTCAACAAACTCAAACTTGTTGATTTATTTATGTATTCAGAAAGGCGATCATACAGGCAAGAAATAGGGAAAAAAATGTTAAATTCTTGTTTATCAAATAACACCAAATGTGAACAGGGACTTCAGATTAAATGTTTGCTAGGAATGTACTTTCAGATTCTTATAAAATATTCCTTTCACAGATGGAAACCAATGAAAGAAATAATACCTTAATTCAAAACAGCCAAGGCGAAAATAAAAACCATATTATTATTTAAGAAAAGAAACGTGGAGAGACAAAATCATTTATTGAATTGATTGCCAACTGTATTTCGTTACAGCTTAAGCTTCCAGATTTAAAGATTTTTTTGGTATTAAGACAGTTACTTTCATCATAACTGGTATAATAGCTATCTTTCAGAGGCCATGTCCTTTTTAAATACTTTTTAGGCCCTGACATTTTGTTTCTTTTCCCACGTGCAGCTCTTTTAAAGTCATAATCATTTAGAATGGTTACATCAATGAGCACAGTTCTTTTAGGCTGATTCCATATTACAATGTCTGGCTTAATGGCTTTGTTAGTGTGATCGCATATGTCGAACTAATGTTGATTTCCAGCTAAATGAAAATCCACAAACATTACAAGAATATGGCTTTTCTCCACTGTGTATTCTCATATGTGCAACTAACGTTGATGATCTATTAAAAGATGAAGCACAAACCTTACATGAAAATGGTTTTTCTCCAGTGTGTATTCGCATATGTGTAACTAAATTTCCTTTCTCAGTAAATGAAGCATCACAGACAGTACAAGAAAATGGCTTATGTCCAGTATGTGTTTGCATATGATTAAATAATGTTGATTTCCGGTTAAACGAAGAGCCACAAACATTACAAGAATATGGTGTCTCTCCAGTGTGTGTTCGCATATGTTCAACTAAGTTGTCCTTAAGACTAAAAGACGAATCACACACTGTACACGAATATGGTTTTTCTCCAGTGTGTGTACGTGCATGTTTTACTAAATTTCCTTTCTGACTAAAAGACAAATCACAAACTGTGCAAGAATATGGTTTTAAACCTGTGTGCGTTCGTTCATGTCTCAATAAAGTTGCTTTCTGATTAAAAGAGGAATCACAAACTTCACAAGAATATGGTTTCTCTCCAGTGTGTATTCGCATGTGTTTACCTAAATTTCCTTTCTCACTAAAAGAAGCAGCACAGACTGTACAAGAAAATGACTTTTGCCCAGTATGTGCTTGCATGTCTGCTTATTGATGTGCACTATTCCTTGCATAAGTCAATGTGTAGCTATATCACGGCACACTTTTTGGGCATTAAATACTGTTACGTTTTAATATTTGGTCAGAGTTTACTTATAAAGGGAAGTATCCTCATTCCAAGTTTCTCTGAAGAGTAGTGTCTAATTATCATTTAAATTTTTCTCCAGTGTGTATGTGTGTATATGCCAAAATGAATTTGCTTTGTCCTATTTAGAAGCATGTGAAAATGTTAAAGCAAACTTTTCATAAGAATGGGATTTATATTGTGTATATTGATGTTCAAGATGTTTGATATTTTAAAACGAGATGAATGAGTTGTTCATAAAGATATGTAAGGAAAATGAATAAAAATAAAATGAGTAAACTTCTTCATTAAAATATGTTCCAGAAACCCATAATTTTGTACAAAAATATGCTTTGCTTCCAGCATATATTTTCTCTATGAAATCAAGTGATATGTTGTTTGGGTGTTTTGTTTTATGCTGGATAAACAGTTTTTGGTTTATTTAATGCAAAATTCAGTAATTGTTTTTACAAGTTTTTATGCTTAAAGTTCTTTATATCGTAATTTATTCATAGTTTTTTTTTTGGTTTCCTTGTTTTATTTTACAGCATGTCAAAGTTTTCAGAATGTTGAATTCAAAATTTTTATGCTTCTTTTTCAATATTTATTTTTTCTTTTTCAATATTTTTTTTTTCAATATTTATTTATAAAATTTGGTTTTCTTCTTTTTTTGTTGACATGTATGGCATAATCACGCTAACACACCGGTTCTCACCAGATCACCGAAGTTAAGCAACGTTGAGCCTGGCCAATACCAGATGTGTGACCATTTGGGAAGGCTAGGCACTGTATGCACCTTCTGGGAAGGTTGGGGGTGGGACCAACATCCTCATCCTGTTAAAAGAACTCCTTGCTACAAAAGCATCTACAAAAATTGTAGATGGCCTATGCCCCTCCAGAGATTCAAGGGCTATAGATGGATTTTGTTGACGAAAATTGTAGTTTTTCTTTTTTTTACTTTGAAGAATATAATTGAGTTTTGCACAAAGAAAGGAAAAACAATAACATCAAAGCTTAATGCATTTTAAATCGGCAAACCAGTATATTAAGACATCCCAATCTGGTAGCACTGGTTGAAGCAAGTGAAAGCAATGATACGTTTTACTATAATATTCTTTGAATTTTTGTTTTGGTTATTATTGTTATATGGACGATGTTTCTCTCATTGTAATTTTTGGCCTTCTTAACGTGCTTTTACAAAAAAATGATGATCCAGTTAACTTGCTTGAGAATGAATAATTTTCATCACACAGGACAATCTGTGAAAAAAAATTACAGTTGCATTATTTACAGTCCAAGTCATATTCACATTATTTACAGTCCAAGTCATATTCACATTATTATAATCATCATAAATCTTAAAGTGATTTCACCATCACAACAAATTTAACACTATTAAGAAAGAACATGTTTTATGCTATTGTATGTATTGTATTGTACGACACAATCACTTTGACTCACCGGTTCTCGCCAGATCACCGAAGTTAAGCAACGTTGAGCCTGGCCAGTACCAGATGGGTGACCATTTGGGAAGGCTAGGTGCTGTATGTACCTTCTGGGAAGGTTGGGTGTAGGACCAGCACCCTCACCCTGTAAAAAGAACTCCTCGCTATAAAAACATCTACAAAAGTTTTATGAAATATTTACAATACAATTAATGTGATCTAGAA
>NC_136526.1:30525234-30652734 GCF_053919585.1 Euprymna scolopes
CCAATGGAGCATAATTGCTCCACTTCTCATTCTCCTCTCACATTCCCAGGGTGCTGAGACGTCTACAATCTGCCAGTTTCAATGACGACCAAATCCGGATGATTATGTTCCAATTACTTGGTCATTGGGACACTTTTATCCCACCATACCTCTAACTTGCCATCCTCACTTGTTCTCACTTCATCACACACCTTCTCAAACCACTTTTCAGCATACTTCACTCCAACCTTCTTACAGACCTCCAAATATATCCAGAGCCCCATGCGATTGTGTCTTTTGTGGTACTCTCTGAGCCAATCCAGTACACCTTGCTGCAAGATGCGCACTTGACTTTGAGGCCTTACTACAAATTCTGCAGCAACTTCCTCTCCTAGAACCACTTTTTTGAACAGTCATGTTCCTAATGCCTGTTCTTATGCTGCACAAACAAAAACTTCAGTACTCTTACTCAGATACTCAGCTCTAAGCCATTGCCATGATCTTTCATTAGCCACATTTGCTATATCCTGGAAGAACTGTGCATTTTCTTCCTAGCCAGTTCCTCTGCCCTTTCTCTGTCCATACGTTCACATACTCAGCCTTGGTCTAAAATACCTCCACTTCATTGGCCACAAACTTCAGCATCCACTCCTCACTTCTAACCACATGCTATTTCAATGACATCTCCTCAGTTCGAACTCAATCTTTTACACTTTTCAATCCTCTCCCATCTGCTTTCCTCTTTTGATACTGCCTCGCTACGCTACTTCGAATGTGGAATATATCAAACATTGCTAAAACTTGTTTTGATATCCATGGCATGCAACTCCTTGTCAGCCCATTCTAAAATTTCCGCACTGTATCTCAAAACACTGACTGCCCATATATTCACTACTTTCATTAGGTTTCCTCCATAAAATTTCGACTTCGCAATTAGTTTCACTCTTCTAAGATACTCCTTTCTGATTTTCTCTTTCATCTCTCTGTTCATGATGCCTGCACCCTCCAGCACTCTCAAATACTGTATCTTCTATTTCTTTCATAATTTCTCTATTTTGCAGCACTATTCCATTCGAATGAACCTTTACTCCCTTTTTCATCACCAGTACTGCACATTTACTAATTCCAAACTCCATCCTGATGTCTTCTCTGAGTATGTCTTGACGAGTTCTACCAGTCTCTCCATTTCCTACTCATTTCTACCAAATATCTTCAAATCATCCATAAAAAGTAGATGGTCGACGCGTCTACCACCAGATCCAAAGATATACCCCAGCTTCTCTCTCTTCAAGAGGATGCTCAGTGGCATCATTATTACAAAAAGAAGTGGAGATAACGAATCTCCTCGGAATATTCCACGTTTAATGCCAACCTGCCCCAGCACCTCTCTGTTTGCTGTCAGCACCGTTTTCCATTGAGCCATACTTGTCTCCAAAAGCCCTATCATATTCCAGCAACCATCATCATCGATAGTGTTTCACGGATCCATGAATGAGGAACCATGTCGTAAGCCTTTCTGTAATCGATCCAGGCTACACTCAGATTCCTCTTCTTCCTCTCTGTATCCGATATTACTGCCTTATCAATTATTAGTTGATCCTTGGTCCCCCTCGAGCCTTTCTAGCATCCTTTCTGTTCATCAGACAGAACACCATTACTCACAAGATATCCATAAACTTTTTCTGCAAAGATTCCAGTTAACAGCTTCCACATTAGTGGTAGAAACAACAACAACAAACAAACAAACAAACAAACAAACAAACAAACAAATTAAGTATTTGCACTGATTTCTAATGACTAAATCCTCCCAAGGCATTTGTTGAAAAACTAGTTTTACAAAAATGGATTGTAAACAATTGTATAAATTAGCGATTTTCGTTTGCATGCAAACTTGTGATGTTGAATCATTTCTATATCAAAAACGAAGAGAATCATAATGTTTCAGACGTGTACGAAAAAAAAAACCATAAAATAATTAAATTGAAGTAATACTTACCTCATGCTCGACAAATGCTTTGAAGAAAGAAAGTACTATATGTTAATTAAAACAAGACGAGTTTTAATGGCAAAAGTCTAAATTAAGATGGCAGCCGGAAAAACTAGTTCGCAGAAATTCAAGCCAATCTAATTTAAATGCGTGATTGGAAAAGGGTCGATGGCTTCGGTGAATATTACAGAAAAATATTTTATTTGTCGCAATATTTTAATAGTTTAGTGAAAATAAAACAAAATATGACATGGTTGATGGTTGAAAGGACATGTTGACTGTTTGACCGAGACAAGTACTTCCTCCTCCTAAGAAAGTGTTCTTAGCTTGCGAGTGTAACTGGTTTGACTATTTATTTATATATGACTAAATTAGAGACGACTAATTGCTGATTATGAATCGCTCAAACAACTTCGACTTAAGTGATCTGATTCCGTCAGTGCAGATTATCGTTAAACCTTTCGACTGAAATTTGTGATTAAATTCGTTTTATTTTTTATTTTAAATTTACAACTTTCAATCGAGATTTTTTTTTAATTAAAAAAAAGTAAATAACAACACAACTATTTATATACGAAATACCTGAAGACTGGAACAATTATTGTTTTCCAATCCAGTGTGCCACTTTTGAGAAATGCGCATTTTCTTCACATTAAAAACCGATCTTGTGTCGAACTTTGCTCTCATGAGGAGGCAAGTAAAGAGCTATTTTTTTTTAATTTTTTTTTTTTTTAATCTTTGATTAAATCTCTAAACAAATCTTGATTATTTGCATTCTGAATAATAATAAAAAAAATAGTTATAGTCAACTAGCGTCTTCTCTAATTTTCTGCGTGGTGCAACCGGTGACGAGGCAAAACGGTACCTTCCTTTGTTTTGTTATTCAGAATTTGTATTTTAGAGCTATTTATTGAAATAATTTTTTAAAAGGGGCATTATTAAAAAGTATACAATGAAAATTAAAAAAAAGTATAAAAAGATAAAAATAACACATTTAGTCTTTATTTATACGTTTGATAACACAATTAATGCAAACAAAAATAACACAATTAGTGCAAACAAAAATAACACAATTAGTTAAGCTGAACCAAAATATTTAAGTACTAAGTACGGGCAAAACGAATGCCGATGCTCAAAATGAATAAACATTTTGACCCCCTCCCTTTACTTAAAAATTCACCAAAAAATCAGGAAATTAACAAATTTTAATTAAATTTTCAGTATTTATCAACTAATGATCGTAGAATATAATGAATAAATTATTTTTAATTAAATCTTAGTGGAAATGTATTATTTTATTCAAACAAAAAATACCTTTACTAAAGTTATGGTTTTCAGTAGTAAATAAAATACGCAAGAATTTATTTTTGCTTTTTTTAAATAAATAAAGCATCGTAACTTGTAACAATAAAAATAAAATAATTTTTATAGGAACATTACGAAAAAATCCCCTAAAGTCCGTATTAGTGAATTCGACATAACTCGAAGCAAAATGAATTTCTCGAACTACCGATATTACCATTGAATTAAGCATTGCTTATTTAATATTTTCACACAAAAAATTATAATTGCAAAAAATATTTCTACTTTTTTTATTAAATTACGGGTTTTGCATAATTTTTATAAGCAAGATTTTAATAATTTCCTTGCTCGCAAGAATGTGAAACTTTCAGCGTAACATAATTTTTTATATAATATTGAACAATAATTAAGAAAAAATTCATTTGTAAACAGGAACATAGAAAAATAGTTAAATTAAAAAAATGGAAAAATTTATACAAATGTTCAGAATTGGAATGTACGAATGCACGTCTGGAGGGTGGAGGGAGGGGGGAATCTCACCCCTTCCTCCCTTTTAATTACATGATGTCATTTTCACAGTCTTTCGACTGGCTGAAATTTTGGGTCTCGTATATTCCGTGTTTAGAAAAATTTTAGTTTGTTGCGTTTTGCGAAACGGCAGAATCACTCGGTTTTGGGCTACTTAATTTATGTTTTGCACAAACAAGGTGTTTTTTTTTTTTAATTTAATTGAATATTTTAGGACTTTACTTTACTAATTATCTTTGAAATAGACTCAGAAAAATAATATTTATCTTTTAAAGGATTTTTACAATGAATTTATTTTACTTCAACATTTAGCTGAATTGGTTAGCTCGCCGTGAAAACATTTTTGATAACTTTTTTTTTTCACGTGTACAAATATTTTTTCCTTTTGGAAAATTAAGTTTAGTTTCTAATCTTTCAAATACAATCAAAAAGTAGTCGGAAACCTACAAAAAAATTATGATAAATTGACTTTCAAAACTATGTCCCTCTATCGTTGTCCGCCCATTTTTGCCCAAACCTAATAGGTACAATAAGAAATCTGCGTGAAGTAAAACTAGAATTATATTTAATAATTTACACTAGTTTTCTGGTATTCAAAAACGATCGATTTCAATTTAGACAAACTGACATGATGTTATTTTTCATTAAAAGTCTTTGCAAAAACCATAATAGATTTTTTTGCAGAATTAGGGAAATATTTTTTAAAATCTGAGTCAAACGTAAAAAGAAAAAAAACCCTCTAGCTTAAAAAAAATGCACAAGCGACCCGGTTGAAATGTCCAGTAGGGGCGCCTCAGGCGACTAGCAGTTAGGTAATCCCTTTTAAAGTGTTCTAAAACATTCTGTGATTTAATCACAATATTCAATATAGTAAAAAAAAAAAATTAATTTTAAAAAATAAATAAAAAATAAAAACAATGGATTAAAAATAAAAAAAATAAATAAAAAAGTAAATAAATAATAAAAAATTTAAAAAAAAAAATAAATAAAAAATTTAAAAAAATAAATAAATAATAACAAAAATATCAGTCAAACTTAAAAACAAACAAAAAATGAAACTTAGGTTTTCTTCAAACTTGGGGTTGAAGAAAAGGGTGTTTAAAAACTAAAATCGACTATAGGACTGCCAGCAATCACCGCAAAAGGATTATTGAAAACACGAGAATGTTGTATGCTCAGTTGATCAAATCCAAATAGAGGCTTGGAGAATGATAAACAAGGTCCTAAATGGATTTGAGTTTATTTCGTCAGCATCTGATTAAGGTTTTTGCCATGAAATTTGCAGCAAACTCAACCCTTTGCGATCAGGATTTACCTCCCAAATTTCCTCCTTAGACTGAAAATAATCTGTGTGGCATCTAAATATCAGCGTGTGATATTGCCACGCTCATCAAGAACCTTGATGCCAGCAAAGCAACTGGTCTGATATTCCAGTTACAGTAGATAAAAAGCTGGAATTTAGAAATATCACTCATTCCTACAAAGCCGTGCAATTGATACATAAACGAGAAATGCTTCCTAACATAATTTGAAAACCTCATTAATTTGCGCAATATTTCAAGATAGTGGAGATCCGTCTTCTGCATCTCATTACATATCAATTAGTCTTCTGTGTGCAATGAGTAAGTTGCTTGAATCCGTGTTAAATAGAGAAAATGTCAACCACCTCAGTAAAGTCAATTTACTCAGTGATAAGCAAAATGGTTTCCGTATTACTGCAATTTCCCAAAGGATTAGTGAATCTTTTGACAAGGATTTTCCCTCCAAAGCATTACTTCTTGACGTTTCAAAAGCATGTGACAGGGTTTGGCATAAAGGTATACTTCACTTCCATATATCTTTTCAACTGCTGACGCTTTTCTCTCCGACAAATTTATACAAGTAGTCGTTGATAGGCAAAAGTCCCAAATATAATAAACCTCCATAGGCAAAAGTACGAAATATAGTAGTCGTCGATAAGCAAACGTCCCAAATAGGCTCAAGTATCGATGCTAGCATGCCTCAACTCTCTTCCTTTTCTTTATCAATGATCTCCCAAATCATATTCCAAGTTTCCTCATAAGCACATATACAAACATCACTACAATATATGGCAACACTTAAATGGTCAACAACGACCAAGATTTATTTGTCTCTCCTCAAACCTTGAGCATGTGGTGCAATGGGTAAAAAAAGTGGTTAATTTTAAAGCATCCGAAACTAAGCTTTTGTCTTTTCACCATAAACGCTCTGAACGCCACTTGTCCCCAATTGATATGAATGGCTCTCGTCTTATAAAACCTTGTTTTGATAAACTTCTTAGTATGACCTTTACTCTTGACCTGCAATGGCAGCCTTAATCTCAAATCTGTTGTCGAGGTTGGCAGAAAAATAATTGCGTCATTTTATGTCTCTTGAAGCTATCTAACTTCCGACGCAATCCTCTACCTGCATAAGAGCCAGGTACTTCCTAAAATGGAGTAGTGTTGTCATATCTGGGCGGAAGCTGCTCGAAAGACCCTATTCTGCCTTGACAAAGTTCAAACTGGCTTTGAAACCTGGTAGGTGATGCACTTTTTCTTCCCTGCAACCACTTTCCCACAGAAGTTGTAAGAAGACACGTTGCATGGGAGGTCTTTGTGAACTTTCCTGAAATGAAAGCAACTATTCTGCCTGGTGATGTTGAACTGAATTAGTGTTTTGTGTTGTTTTCTTAAATTCAACTATTAAGATATAACGGTAATAAAATAAAGATAATGCTAATCCTAAAATGCAACCAAGATATGATCCTTGTCAACTTTTATGAAGAAAATCAACTTCTTCTAAAAACAACAACAACAAAAATAACAGTTTAATGCGATATATTCACCCCTTATAGTCAGCAGGAAGTAAGGAAAATGGCGGAAGTAGATCATGGGAGCCAATTTCACGACATCTGATAAAAAAGTTTCCAGTTATTCTAGATTATTTACTTTGAACATCCGTTTATTTATTTCATGAAATTATCGCATATAATTTTTTTTTTTCAAATAAAAATGTTTACATAAATTTCTGAAATAAACATGTTCAAAAAAATTTCTTTATTTTCGTACAATTTTAAAAATGTATTACCGTTAAATATATTAAATCAGAATAAGTTATCGGTTGTTTCTTTCCCGCATTGATTTAAATAAGAATATCTGTGTTGCGGTGGGTGTCAGGGTCCAGCTTCCACTTAAAAAAAACAATGGCTATGCTTGTCGATAGAAACAGACTGTGACCGTCAATCATCGAAGTCACCCTGTGCATATGTGCTTAACGACTTCCATTTTGTTTTTATCATAATCGAGTGAATAAAGCTCTACAAAATTGTTTATACTAACTGGAAGAAGAGGCAAAGTTGGTCTACTAGCACCTTAAGACCAGTCACTTCAGGCAGATGAGGCTCGTAAACTTTGGATGGTAGCTCACCTAGAAGGCAACTCTGATTCAAAACCTCTGCTGTTTAGTGGGATTACTCCACCAGGAGAAAGACTAAGGGAGTAAACCCCAACAGAAAATCAAAATCAAAGTGACGCTCATGTAAAAAACACTGTCTTTTATTTAATCTATTTAAAGAAACTAATAAGCAGATAAAGAGATAGAAACAAAATGAGAGGGTGGGGGTTGGCGAATTTGCGATCCACACGTGTTTGCTCTCTATCTGTTCTTGTTTGTTGTGTGATTGTTTATATTGATCGAATTCCATTGCATTTTGGACGTCATTTTCATGTTAATATCTAGCATGTCCAGGACGGTATTTTATTTAGGCTTGCTGGCATTGCTCGACCAATAATTCAATGCTTAAAAGATTCAGACAGGTGAGGCTCGTCAACTTTGGATGGTAGCTCACCTACAAGGAAACTCTGATTCAAAAACTCCACTGTTTTGTGGGATTACTCCATCAGGGAAAAGGTTAAGGGAGTAAACCCCAAAAGAAATTTTGGAGACAGAGCCGCTAAGACAGGCTGATTCATATTGTCATCACCAGCAACTCTTGTGGTGCAGCTAAAACCAAGCTGTATCGGCTTTGTCTTTCCCTTAGATCTGCTTGTAGGGGAATAAATAAGAGCACCGGATTACCGGTGTAGGGTAAGGAGTGAGGTCCCTTGAGAAAAGAGAGGAGAGTCCGTACACATGAGGCACGGACGCAAAAAGTTCTTCTCCTAAAAGACAATGTTGGACAGGCAGAGTACAACTCTAGAATACAGTCCTCACTCCTCCCGTAAACCCCACTATTGAAGTGAGTAATCTTTTTACCTTAATGTTCTGAATTGCAGTGTTGTCATGTTTTCATGTTTGTTAATAAATTCTTGTCGTTTATACTTGTTGTACGTTTAGTAATTATTAAAGCTGGTTGGTAGTTTTGGGACTTGGTAGAACCTAAACCCGTACCAACAGTGCTGACTTGGTGAAGAAGGGAGACTACTTCACGGGCAACAGCTATCAACCCATATGCTATGTAGCTCCATTAATACACCATCGTCTGCCGAGATGAACGTTTTATTTTTGTTTTTTTTACACAGTGATCACCACTTATCAAGGCCCGGAAGCCACTCAGGGATAAGGGTTATTGCAAGTACATTACGTTAGTGTGGAGATTTGATGAAGTGTTTACTTAAGGGGGCGGTTCATTAGGAATTTGTTAACGTTGGACTTGAAGACATCCAAGTTGTAGTCAGGTGGGAAGCAGGCAGACGGAACAGTTCCACAGGCATGCAGCTCCAAGAAAGAAGCCCTGTTCATGGAATCCACGTCTTGATTTAGGCACAGATAAAGAGTGGGGGAAATTTTTCACAGTGGATTCAGTTAGACGGGTCTTTTTTGTGAAAGATTGGCGAGGGGGGATTGGAGTTCAGACGAGCACCTGCCATGGAAATAACGATAAAACAAGGATAGACTCGCAACGTCTCTTCTGTGGGAGAGAGGTTGCAGGGTAGAGAAAAGGGCATCCCCCACTAAGCCATGAAGTCTATTTTGTACTCTGTCAAGGCAGGATAGGCTGTTTTTAGCAGCTCCTGCCCGGATATGGTAACAGTATTCCATCCTTGGACGTACTTAGCTTTTATATAGATAGAGAATTGCATCAGTAGTGAGATATCTTCTGGAGCAGTAGAAGGATCCCACCATCTTTCCAGCGACCTTGACAACAGACTTGATGTATGTGTTCCATTTCAGATCAGGAGTAAAGGTCAAACCCAGAAGCTTGTCAAAACACGGGGCCTCACCCAGACGAGAGCCATCCATCACAATTGATGCCAGATGGGGATCAGAGCATTGATGATGTAAGGATAGGAGTTTGCTTTTGGATGCATTAAAGGTAACCAGCCACGTCTTCCCCCACTGAACCACGCGCTCGAGATCAGAGGAGAGAGAACTTTATCATTTACAGCCTTTGATGTGTTGCCGTAGATGGCCGTGTCATCAGCATAGATGTCAACGAATGATTTAAGTTGTCACCAAAAATATATATCTGTTTGTCTGCCTGTCTCCATATTTTCAAACTCTATCTCTACCAAAACTAAACGTCGCAGAGCATCACTAGGAACATCAAATGATTGGGTTTTTTTATTGCTCTTTTATGGGTCTTTAGCCAGTTAAAATAGTTTTTAAGAAGTGCAAAATGAGTCAAAATTGAAAAAAAAATCGTTATACACTTTGTATATCTATCTTAGCTTATTTTAAATTTTTAATCAGTTCAAATGCGAGTCACGTTGGTACAGTGGTAACTTCATCAGCTTTGAATGCTACAGTTTTGCTTTCGATTCTAGCTGATGGCACCCAAATACTTTTTTTTTACATTTGAAATCATAACTCTACAATAATACATACAAAATCTGGACAAATTAAAATATATTTAAGCATATTTTACGACCAGGCAAAGCTGGGCGCTCCCTCCGCTAGTATATATATATATATATATATATATATATATATATATATATATGTATGTATGTGTGTGTATATATATATATATACACACATATATGTGTGTGTATATATATATGTATATATATGTGTGTGTATATATATATATGTATATATATATATATGTATGTGTGTATATATATATATATATGTATGTGTGTGTATATATATATATATGTATGTGTGTGTATATATATATATATGTATGTGTGTGTATATATATATATGTATGTGTGTGTATATATATATATGTATGTATGTGTGTATATATATATATATGTATGTGTGTATATATATATATATATATATATATATATATATATATATATATATATATATATATATATATATATATATACAGGGTGGCCACAAAATCCCACACCAATGTTAATTAAAAAAGTTAAAAAAATTAAAAAAGTTATAGTAGTAACATTTATTCAAATTCAAAGTTCTTTACAAGGATTACAATTGTTCGATATGTTCGCCGTTTGCAGCTATGCACGAGCCAATACGAAATTCAAAGTTCCTGTAGACACGATTCAGTAAATCAGCATCACCATCTGTTGGTTGCACCATCACGACTAGATAATAAAATTATTTCTACGCGCTGCTACTCTGTAGTCAATAGCATGTCTGATCTGAAATAAAAAATTATAAAATTAAAAAATTATATTAATAAAAAATAAATATTAACATTGATGCGTGACTTTGTGGCCACCCCGTATAATGATTAAAGTTCAGTTCTGTTGATTAAAATATCTATGAAAATATATTCAAGTTAAGAATTTATTGTTTGAAACAAGGAATATATGGAGAAGAATTATATTTATTTCCTTAATCCATGGATTTTCAATAATTGCTTATTTCATCAGAGGATCGTCCTGAAATTATTACCTCACTGTGATATCTAATAGGACAACTTGATTTCTAATCTGTGACTTATCTCTCTCTCTCTCTCTCTCTCTCTCTCTCTCTCTCTCTCTATATATATATATATATATATATATATATATATATATATATATATATATATATATATATATAATTGGATTCCTTTCTATTACAACATTTAATTCATTATATTTAATTTTTTAGAAAAAAACAAATGTGGATTTGTTTTACCATCCACAGCGATTCAGATAAATGGTCAAAAATAATATATACAACAAATACAAGTTACTTTGCATAATTTTGTGTCGTTTTCCAGTAGTTTTAAATATTTTTATTTCATCTCAAATATTAATCGGTTTTACGAGAAGTTGAAATTTGCACATCAAAGATGGCCGCTGTCGTGTACATAAATTTCTTCTTGTAGCCTTTCCAGTTTTTCCCAAAACTTCTTTGTGCGTGAGGTGGGTGGGGGTCGCCATTACTAGAGTTCTCCCCATGCAAGGAAAACGTTTTTGTTTTGTTTTTTCTTTCTTGGGAGATGATTTCATTTTTATTTCGAACTTGTATTTAATCGCCTTTTATAGCTACAGTTTTTACTCATAGGAGCAAAAATTATTTTCCACTTAGTGACTTTGCGGGTAGCTTTATATCCCATTAAAATCAAGTCTGTATCTAAGTTGTCCGTCGTGTGTATGCAAAAAAATAATTTAAAAAAATCAAGAAAGTGTAAGGGTGGTTTCTTTGCGGAAACAATAGCGTCACTATAGACATTATTTATTTTTGCAAAATGTAAACTGTAAATGTTAAGCAAGGCACTACCAAAAGTCACCACAAAATCCCCCCATATGTAAAACGATGTAACTTTATCATAAATTAATATTATCAATCAAAAGAAGAAGGGAAAAATAAACCAGTAATAATTTTTAAAAAAATGTTTCATCGTACGAAAATAATGAAATCGCAAGACAAAAATCTTGTTTACATAATTGGCGCTTTAAAATAACGTTCCCATGTAGTAAGCATTTCAAACGTGAAAATATACACGTGTTTAATGAATCTAGCAAAAATCAACTAATGATCAGATTTTCGTGAAATTTTCGATACTTATCAATTTTAGAATGAAATTAAATATAAAATGCAGTTTCCGTAAAATATAGAAAGGAAAATATTTTTTAGTGTGTGTCCGCCCCCCATATTTTTTTTTCGAAATTTGAACAAAATATATTTAAATCTATCGACATTTCTATTTATTATGAAACATAAGAGTTCAAATAAGTAAAAAATATTTATTTTTTTTAAAATTTAAATGCACATATTGAAAAAAACTTACCTTGAAGTTGCAATTAAAAAATGATATAAATTTAATATTATTATGTTTTTAATAGCGTTTGTTCAAATTAATATATATACTATAATCAGTTGAATTGCCAAGGAAAAAAAACTTCCTAAAAATTAATTAATTTTTAAAAGATTAAAACGATTAAAATCCCATTGTTTCAAATTGTTTCTTTACAACATAGATTTTTAATTAATTGTGTTTAAAATTTTTTTTAAATATTAAGTTTTAATATAAACATGACTCTTGTCAGCTATTTTATCGTCAGATTAAAACCAATTTGAAAATATGGCACAAATATTAAGCATTTTGTAGCCCCCCCCTCATATTTTGTTTGTCTCTTTTTACCGAACAAAATATGGAACCCCGTAGGTAACCAAATGAATATTCAGTAAAACCGTATTTCATATTTAATATACAAATGTGTATAATATTATTAATCATTAAACTGTGTAAATCTTAAAACCTAACAAAATTATAACAAAGATTATTTATTAATTGCAGTTTGAAGAAGATAAACAAAGGTTTTAAAAAATCATTAAGTCGCTTCTGCTTTTCCATAGTTCGTATAGTTAACACAAATCTGACGTCACGGAAACATGTGGTCCATTTTTCACAATCGTTTGGCAGACCCTAAACGTAAATGTAAACAGCTAATTAGATGCATCGCTTATGTTTTACAGCTTTAACTCTGTGAATATAAAAGTGAATCTCATTTATTCAAATCTGCAGCATCATAAAAGAAAAGTTGCAGAACAAATGGATGACGGTTGAGTGTTGCAAACCATTGAAAGCAGTGGGAATGTTTACTCTAAAATCTAAAAAATGAACAATTATTATCTTTTCAGTCCTTGCTGACCTCAGAGTTGCATATGATGCAACAAGCCACTACTATTAAAAATTAACTAAATAACAAATAACCTTACAATCATCAGGATATGACAATACCTGTTCACCAATTGTGAGATTGTTTATTGAAAATGCATACAAAGTAGAGCAAGTAGGGATCTCAGAAAAACGAGCTTCCCAATAATCATTCCTCTATTTTTAATGTGAATTTAATGAAATCTGCACATTCATCCCTGCAGATAATCTTTGTCTGGGGATGCAGGCAGTAAATTTCAATAATATTAAACGACTTTTAGACACCCGTTATACACAAACACACTACTACAAAAATAATGCACTCAGCGTTAATCCAGGAAACACAGAGATCTGTATATTTCATCTAAACAACTATGACGCAACAAGAAAGCTGGAATAGAAAAAAAAGAAAATCTTGTGCGGATGTCACACTGGACAAAAACCCTATCCTTCAAAAAAAAAAAAAAAAACGTTGAAAAACTTGTGGAGAGACTCACACACTCACAATAGTTTATCTGCTGCTAAATACTGAAGTGAAGTTTGAACGCGATTGTGTCATACGAAATCACTTGACCCAGTACTAAATAATGCCACATGATTGTTGGGAATCTAAGATCAATCCTATTACCAGAGGTGTACAGATTGATTGACATGGTACCTTTCTCGCATATTTTGAAGGGATCTAAATGTGAGAATTTTCAAAACAAGAAAACGACAAAATGCACCCCTAATTTAGCCAGGAGGCTTTTTGTAATTGAGAAGCATTTTATAACAACAATAAGCATTAAAGTAACCTGGTCACAAAATTCCCGCGATGACAGATTAAACAAGTGGAATAACTAATTGAATGAAGCTAACAAAGAACCAATTGTACATGTTCCATATGGAACGATCTTTCAAGAAATAACTAGGTTGCCCTGGGCAGAGCAATTGCGAAGTTTGGAAGGACAATCAACAAACTTACAGGTGGAGACCAGCAACAAACTTGTAGAAATTCTAAACAGACAACGGAACATATCATCAGCGACTGTAGAGATGGTATTTCTTGTACTTACCAATAGTTGATTGTAGCATTGATGGCCAACGATGAATGGCATAATTCGTTTGTATTTTTATGTGACATGAAATAAAATACTGCTCTTTGTTGTGCATTGGTCAACATTTCAAAGTATTAAAACAAGATTAAAGAAGTCAAAGCTGAAGAAATATTGGAAAACTTTGAACTCATGTCTGAATTATTCTTCCAGTTTTTATAAAATGTCAATAATAGGTATTCAACATCAAGTAATAAATATTCTCAATTTTTTATAAAATGCCAACAATAGGTATTTGTGGGAATTCAACTTCGCAGCCAATGGACACACAGACACAAAACGGTATTCCCAAGCTAACTTGATTGTCACCCTTTAATTTTGATAACCAGAGAGCGATACAGCCACGTCACTTCCTGTTTCTTATATTTCTCCCTCTTTCCACTGAACTCTCGACAAGTGAAGATGTGATAGCGCGTACTCCTGGTTGGTATGGCCACCACATCAACTCTCCTGACTAACCCATCAGCCTAAACTGCAAGTAACAAACTCTTATTCTTTTCGCACATGTAAATTTATGTAAATAAATCTACATTCTTTCACTAATATATATCGGTATGTTTTCATCATCATTATGCGACCTTTGGCTTGTCAAACACTCTACCATTAAATACATTAAACAACATGGAGGCTGGGATCGTCTATAACATAAGCAGGCCAGCCTGTCCTCCACAGATTGGTATACCGCAACGTGATTTTTTTCAAGAATGGAACAATCTACGTTCAAAAAAACATTTTAAAAACATTTTTACTGTCGCAAATAAAACATGCAGATGTTGTAAAATAATCAGCGAAATATGCACAAAAAGAAAGAAAAAACAAAACAAAAACGCAATTTCAAAAAAAGAGAAGAATACTTTTTTGTCGCATTTTCTACCTTCACTGTCCAACACACGTGCGTCAATTATCTATCGTCTGCCATTTTATTTCGCTACTAGTGGCTGACTAAAATGAAAACAAACCACTCTAGAAAAGAAATAACCTTTTTTCTGTTACAGCCAAATAATAAAAAGAACAAGAAATTTTATCTATATTCATATCTATATAAGTTTTATCTACATTCATATCGATATAAGTTTTATCTATATTCATATCTATATAAGTTTTATTTATATTCATATCTATATAAGTTTTATTTATATTCATATCTATATAAGTTTTATCTACATTTATATTTATATAAGTTTTATGTATATTCATATCTATATAAGTTTTATCTACATTCATATCTATATAAGTCTTATCTATATTCATATCTATATAAGTTTTATTTATATTCATATCTATATAAGTTTTATGTATATTCATATCTATATAAGTTTCATCTATATTCATATCTATATAAGTTTTATCTATATTCATATTTATATAAGTTTTATCTATATTCATATCTATATAAGTTTTATCTATATTCATATAAGTTTTATGTATATTCATATCTATATAAGTTTTATCTATATTCATATCTATATAAGTTTTATCTATATTCATATCTATATAAGTTTTATCTATATTCATATCTATATAAGTTTTATTTATATTCATATCTATATAAGTTGTATCTATATTCATATTTATATAAGTTTTATCTATATTCATATTCATATAAGTTTTATGTATATTCATATCTATATAAGTTTTATCTATATTCATATCTATATAAGTTTTATCTATATGCACCCACATAAAAAATATACATTTTATTCTCTTCTTCACATTTTTTATGAAAGGTATCTTTGAAGAACGATGTCTGTTAAAAGATTCGATGATACCAACGAACTAGTATCTTCATGAACATTTCGATTTTTCTCTCAAACAAAGCACTTCGCCGTTATAATCCAAACAGGAAAATAATTGGAATTATGTGCCAAATATGATGTGCACTCCAAAATATTCTTATTCATTCTTTTCTCGTTATTTAACTCAAACTTTCTTTCTTCTGTTTTTTTTTTATTATAACTGAAGCCAAATATGACCTTGCGAACCTGAAAGGTCAATTTTTTCTGTTGGATATTAACCAGTTTGTTCAACTAAGCTATATTTCAAGAACCAGTTCTCGTTTACCGTAGTCAGGAAACACTTCGCACAAACAAGACATGATTGTGCACATGTGATAACTGCCTCCAACGAACAGACGTTGCACCACAACACAGACGTAACTCCAGCAACTTACATCCATCGCTACAATTAATGAGAATCCTAACCAATTAAAATAGCATTTTTAACATACTTTGAACGACAGAATTTTTTTTACAAATAAAATGATAATGAAGTCGCAAGCATCACACATACGTTTTAGCTACGTATCACAACTTTAAACTTTCTTCACTATATCTAAATATATGTTTTGCCATGTGCAAATATAAAAAATATTTCAGCTTTAAATTTCATCATAGAGAACATGTGGCAGCAAGCCCACCAAAAAACCTAAATGGCAATTCTCATGCTATTTCAACTCCAGTTGTCAACACAATTATGGAAAGGAAAAAGCAACAAAAACCTCTCCAGCAACATGTTACGGCAAACCAAACCTCTCCAGCAACATGTTACGACAAACCAAACCTCTCCAGCAACATGTTACGGCAAACCAAACCTCTCCAGCAACATGTTACGGCAAACCAAACCTCTCCAGCAACATGTTATGGCAAACCAAACCTCTCCACCATGTTACAGCAAACCAAACCTCTCCAGCAACAGGTTACGGCAAACCAAACCTCTCCAGCAACATGTTACGGCAAACCAAACCTCTCCAGCAACATGTTACAACAAACCAAACCTCTCCAGCAACATGTTACGGCAAACCAAACCTCTCCAGCAACATGTTACGGCAAACCAAACCTCTCCAGCAACATGTTACGGCACACTAAACCTCTCCAGCAACATGTTACGGCAAACCAAACCTCTCCAGCAACATGTTACGGCAAACCAAACCTCTCCAGCAACATGTTACGGCAAACCAAACCTCTCCAACAACATGTTACGGCACACTAAACCTCTCCAGCAACATGTTACAACAAACCAAACCTCTCCAGCAACATGTTACGGCAAACCAAACCTCTCCAGCAACATGTTACGGCACACTAAACCTCTCCAGCAACATGTTACGGCAAACCAAACCTCTCCAGCAACATGTTACGGCAAACCAAACCTCTCCAGCAACATGTTACGGCAAACTAAACCTCTCCAACAACATGTTACGGCAAACCAAACCTCTCCAGCAACATGTTACGGCAAACCAAACCTCTCCAGCAACATGTTACAACAAACCAAATCTCTCCAGCAACATGTTACGGCAAACCAAACCTCTCCAGCAACATGTTACGGCAAACCAAACCTCTCCAGCAACATGTTACGGCAAACCAAACCTCTCCAGCAGCATGTTACGGCAAACCAAACCTCTCCAGCAACATGTTACGGCAGACCAAACCTTTCCAGCAGCACATTACAGGATATCAACCTTCCCTAGTAACAAATGCGACGACCAACTCACAAAGATGTTCACCAAACACTGTACAGTTTTGGATCCAACAAAACATGAGTAAGCTGCATTACACACACTGATATACTCAACACTGGTTGTTCATGATCCGTACCGACCCACTGGTTATGCCAATCACCTGAACAGCATCAACACAGTTGTCTACGAACAGATCAATTTCCTCGTTGACCCACTTGTTACCATAAGCAGCAGTTGACACATTCGTGACCAACGCGAACCAACTTCAACCCACTGTGCTGACCCTCGTGCACGCTTCATAGTCTATGACTGCAACACTCGCACTCCATCCCGCAATCGTACACGTTTTTAAAACTTTTGCCTGATATCCTCGCACATCTCAACTTCTTCAATGAAAATAAAAATTCTTTCTCGTTCTCGTACATAGCAGACACGCACGCACATATATGCATGTTTTTTCTCCAATTATCCTTGTTAAAATGTTTTTGACTCCTAATGGGGTAGGTATTCATTTGCTTCCCCACATAAGCAAAATATGACACAAAGTCGGTTTTTATGTGGAGTGAAGGGGAAGAGGAGGGGAAGGGCAGAGGGGGATGGTTTATATAGGGTTGCCCCTACATGAACCAACAACCTATTGCCACAAGGGCAATGGTCACAAAGTGCAGCATCTGGGAACAGATATTACACTTTGATCTCAGTCAAAAGGCTGAGGAGAGTGGGGAATGATTTCAATGATCGTTTTTATAACTACAAGTTATAATAACCAACCAATGAGAAGCTTCCAAAGTTAGTATAACAATTGTCAAATTTTGGACTCAATCAGTTCGCTGTTGTCTCTGCTAGAAACCTGCATTTGATTCTTTGCCGCCGTCTTTGTTACTAGGAATTACTTAACACTTAATCTATCTTTGTTCAACATAACGTCTCAACACTTAACAATCTTTGCTTTTCTCTAGCTTCCAGCTAAGAAGGGGGCACTGTGGGAATTCAAATTTTGCATTCTTTACAAGATTTAAATTTATTCATTCATCTATAATATAAAGCTGAATGTGTGTGTGTGTGTGTGTGTGTGTGTGTGTGTGTGTGTGTGTGTGTGTGTGTGTGTGTGGTCACAAATAGGCCCCTATATGGTTGAATATTTTAAAAAACTGATTACATATAATGATAGAAGATGTATCGAGACACAGGAATGGGTATGTTTGATCTGGCAGAACGGTGGTTCATTAAAATTGTGGGGTCTGCGTTCGCGCCTGGTCCACAAAGTATGGAAATAAAAAATTTAAAAATAAAAAAAACGTTTACAAGTGTTTTTGATATAGATGTACATAAGAATACTTTGATAAGTATTTTTTAACTTAAATAGGGATGGTATAATAAAATTGTGGGGTCTGCGTTTGTGCCTGGCCACTATAGAATGGAAATAGGCACAAACTTTAATAAAGACTTTTCATATCTATCTGCATAAGTATACTTTGATAATTATGTTTCAGTTTTAAGGAATATGGTATAATAAAATTATGGGTTGTTTGTTCGCACCTGACCTCCATAGAATGGAAATATGTCAGAAAGTTTAACAAGGTTTTTTAATATAGATCCACAGAATATTGTGATAAATGCTTCAGTGTGGACAGGTATGGTATAATAAAGTATGGGGTTTATTTATTTTATTTTTACTTTCATCATATTTTGCTTTGGTTTTGATACCCCCAAATTCAACCCAAATTTACAAGCCTTCCTTTTCATAACCTATCATACTTTCATAAATCAAAGTCCATTTTCTGTAGGCTGTTTTTGAACCCAGTCAACGACGGGTACTTTTGTTAGTTTATATAAAAACTTTGTTTTCTATTTATGGCACAATCATGTTGACAGACCAGTTCTCGCCAGATGACTGAAGTTAAGCAACAATAAGCCTTGTTGGTACCAGACGGGTGACCATTTGACAAGGTAAGGTGCTGTATGTACTGCGCCGAGTTGTAGAAATTTACAGGTTGGTACCCGGGGGGCACGTTTCACTCACGAGGGTAGATACAACCTCAAATCAAGATGGGAAGCAACGGGAAACAACCGTCTTTACTTGTCTTCCCGAGATTACAATTTGCAGAGGCATGGTCACACGCAGTATTGCATTTACTAACAAATTTGCTTACAATTGATAACGATATAAAGACATTTCCACAAAGACTTGGCTCAGATTTTCATTAACAAGATTTTGTGCTTGATGACTTTATTTTCTGATTGTAAAGCAAAGTTATTTATGATACTCTAAAGAAAAATGGCGGTGCGCTCACTGTTGAATATGGTAAGTTTGGTAAAATGAGTTCAAATTCAAAATAATTATACAAAAATGCTGTTAGAAACTCACTCAATATATGTTACCGTGACATAGGTGGACATATATCCGATGGGTTTCTAACAGTATTTTGTATAATTATTTAGTTTGATCTCATTTTCCCAAACTTACCTTATTCAACAGCGAGTACGCCGCCATTTTCCTTTTTCAAATATATCGATAAACACTGAATGATTTTCGAAAGATACCACGTTTTAAAGTGAGTAAAATCACTAAAAACTTTTGCAGATAGGTAGAAGAGTAACTAATCTTGCTTTTGATAACATTTATTTGTTATATATTTTCTAAAATTTTGACCACTTTTTTGTATGTCTGTGGATTGTAATACAAAGTCAAACAGGTAAATATTTCGATAAGTAAAATAATACTAAATTCATGGTTAGCTGGTTTAATCTCCAATTGTTTACAAAAGATTTCAACAGATTGCGGCGGAGCAGTTGGCTGCATATTTAAAACACTAAATAATCATTCCTGTTTTTACAACAAGTGATTTGCATATATTAAAATGAAACTAGGCGTTTTGGTAAAATGAAAGGGCATTTTTTTTTTTGTTTTTTTGGCGAAGAATCAATCCACGCTCGAAAATTCCTTTAAAATTTCCACTTCTATAGGTTTTCGGGGGTGCTGAAAACGGAAATAGCATTTAAAATTACGGCAAACAAGTAGTTTCCAAGATATAAAAAAATGTTAATGGCCAAAAAGTGGGGAGTCACTTTTCTATAATTTAACATAAAATGGACACCCACTTTATGGCCACATTTGGTGAGGGGAGCAAACGTACAATGAACACAATTTAACGTAAAATACCATTAATGTTTAAAATTCCAGAAAACAAGTAGTTTCCAAGATATGAAGAAATGCACCCATTTTATGGTTATCTTTTTTTGGGGGGAGAGAGGGCTTCCGGTTTATCTTTTTCATTCTTTTATTTGTTTGGAGGGATATATTCAATTATAGAACTTGTATAGTTTTTTAAGAGGTGCTTCTGCAGTTTTATTAAATGTTTTAACGTAAGTACCACGCCGACATTAACTGAGTAGAAGAACCGTTTAATATTTCACAAAAAATGCGTTTACATTTGGAGGGAGGCAGTAGAGGGGCGGAGAGTGTTCTGCTCGGTTAATGTCAGCGCGTTACTTACGTTAAAATAGTTAATTAAACTGCAGAAGCATCTGTTAAAAAACTATACAAGTTTTATAATTGAATATCGCCCTCCAAAAAAAAGAACGGAAAACAAACCGGCAGCGCCTGTAAAAAACTATACAAGTTTTATAATTGAATATCGCCCTCCAAAAAAAAGAATGGAAAACGAACCGGCAGCCCCCCCCCCCAAAAAAAAAGGGGGACCATAAAGTGAGTGCATTTCTTCATATCTTGGGAACTACTTGTTTCTTGGAATTTTGAACGTTAGTGGGAATTTTAAAGGATTTTACGAGGGGGGAAAGAAAGTTCTCCCCCCTCCCCCCAAAAAAGTGGCCACAATATGGGTGCTCATTTTACATTAAAATATTATAAAAAAGTGATCCCCCATTTTTTAAATCTAACATTTCTTCATATTTTGGAAACTACTCGTTTGCCGTAATTTTAAACGTTATTTTCGTTCTCAGCGCCCCCGAAAACCTACAAAAGTGCTTATTTTAAAGGAATTTTCGAGGTCACTCCACAGTGATTCTTCATATTTAGGTTTTTTTGTTTTTTTTGTTATTATTTTGCTTTTTAACTTCATATTTAGTTTTTTTTTTTTTTTTGTTATTATTTTGCTTTTTAACTTCAAAATGAAAACGAGATGAACTTAACCATATTTTTTTTTTTTAATTCAAATAAAGGTTAACCTGTACAGATAGGGTACCGACGTCCTGCCTCCTTCTGAGTTCAGGGAAAAGCCGTCTGGCGTAAGCGGTGTCGAGGCAGAAAAGTACCCTAACTGTAAAATCCCTTCAGCATGGATTTGATAAGCATGAGCAAATTTTGGAGTTGTTACAATGAGGCGAAAATGTTCTTACGAGAAAATAACATCTTATGAAAAGAAGGAACAAAAGTTATTGTTGGAGACTTTCTTCACATACAGAAATTATGGGTTTGTATTACTGTACACATAGATTCGAAAAAGTTGTCAAAAAACAAATATATAACAAATAAATGTTATCAAAGGCAAGATAAGTTACTTTTCTACCAAACTGGATACATTTTTCGTGTTTTTATTCAATGTAACATATTTATTCAGCTCGAAAAACATACAGTGTTTACCGATTGGAAAATTCAAGATGGCGTCTGATTCTCTCTTTTACACGGTAAGTTTGGGAAAAAGTGTTATAAATAAAAAACCGGTTAAAATACTGTTAAAAACTCGATAAATATATGTTACCGTGACATAGGCTGACATATATTCGGCGGGTTTTTAATAGTACTTTGTATAGTTTTTTATTTATAACACCTTTTCCCAAACTTACGGTGTTAAAGAGGGTGTGAGACGCCATCTTGAATTTTCCAATACAATATCGGTAAACACTGTATGTTTTTCGAGCTGAATAAATATGTTACATTGAATAAAAACACGAAAAATATATCCAGTTAGGTAGAAAAGTAACTAATCTTGCTTTTGATAACATTTATTTGTTATATATTTTCTAAAATTTTGACCACTTTTTTGTATGTCTGTGGATTGTAATACAAAGTCAAACAGGTAAATATTTCGATAAGTAAAATAATACTAAATTCATGGTTAGCTGGTTTAATCTCCAATTGTTTACAAAAGATTTCAACAGATTGCGGCGGAGCAGTTGGCTGCATATTTAAAACACTAAATAATCATTCCTGTTTTTACAACAAGTGATTTGCATATATTAAAATGAAACTAGGCGTTTTGGTAAAATGAAAGGGCATTTTTTTTTTTTGTTTTTTTGGCGAAGAATCAATCCACGCTCGAAAATTCCTTTAAAATTTCCACTTCTATAGGTTTTCGGGGGTGCTGAAAACGGAAATAGCATTTAAAATTACGGCAAACAAGTAGTTTCCAAGATATAAAAAAATGTTAATGGCCAAAAAGTGGGGAGTCACTTTTCTATAATTTAACATAAAATGGACACCCACTTTATGGCCACATTTGGTGAGGGGAGCAAACGTACAATGAACACAATTTAACGTAAAATACCATTAATGTTTAAAATTCCAGAAAACAAGTAGTTTCCAAGATATGAAGAAATGCACCCATTTTATGGTTATCTTTTTTGGGGGGGAGAGAGAGCTTCCTGTTTATCTTTTTCATTCTTTTATTTGTTTGGAGGGATATATTCAATTATAGAACTTGTATAGTTTTTTAAGAGGTGCTTCTGCAGTTTTATTAAATGTTTTAACGTAAGTACCACGCCGACATTAACTGAGTAGAAGAACCGTTTAATATTTCACAAAAAATGCGTTTACATTTGGAGGGAGGCAGTAGAGGGGCGGAGAGTGTTCTGCTCGGTTAATGTCAGCGCGTTACTTACATTAAAATAGTTAATTAAACTGCAGAAGCATCTGTTAAAAAACTATACAAGTTTTATAATTGAATATCGCCCTCCAAAAAAAAGAACGGAAAACAAACCGGCAGCGCCTGTAAAAAACTATACAAGTTTTATAATTGAATATCGCCCTCCAAAAAAAAGAATGGAAAACGAACCGGCAGCCCCCCCCCAAAAAAAAAAGGGGGACCATAAAGTGAGTGCATTTCTTCATATCTTGGGAACTACTTGTTTCTTGGAATTTTGAACGTTAGTGGGAATTTTAAAGGATTTTACGAGGGGGGAAAGAAAGTTCTCCCCCCTCCCCCCAAAAAAGTGGCCACAATATGGGTGCTCATTTTACATTAAAATATTATAAAAAAGTGATCCCCCATTTTTTAAATCTAACATTTCTTCATATTTTGGAAACTACTCGTTTGCCGTAATTTTAAACGTTATTTTCGTTCTCAGCGCCCCCGAAAACCTACAAAAGTGCTTATTTTAAAGGAATTTTCGAGGTCACTCCACAGTGATTCTTCATATTTAGGTTTTTTTGTTTTTTTTGTTATTATTTTGCTTTTTAACTTCATATTTAGTTTTTTTTTTTTTTTTGTTATTATTTTGCTTTTTAACTTCAAAATGAAAACGAGATGAACTTAACCATATTTTTTTTTTTTAATTCAAATAAAGGTTAACCTGTACAGATAGGGTACCGACGTCCTGCCTCCTTCTGAGTTCAGGGAAAAGCCGTCTGGCGTAAGCGGTGTCGAGGCAGAAAAGTACCCTAACTGTAAAATCCCTTCAGCATGGATTTGATAAGCATGAGCAAATTTTGGAGTTGTTACAATGAGGCGAAAATGTTCTTACGAGAAAATAACATCTTATGAAAAGAAGGAACAAAAGTTATTGTTGGAGACTTTCTTCACATACAGAAATTATGGGTTTGTATTACTGTACACATAGATTCGAAAAAGTTGTCAAAAAACAAATATATAACAAATAAATGTTATCAAAGGCAAGATAAGTTACTTTTCTACCAAACTGGATACATTTTTCGTGTTTTTATTCAATGTAACATATTTATTCAGCTCGAAAAACATACAGTGTTTACCGATTGGAAAATTCAAGATGGCGTCTGATTCTCTCTTTTACACGGTAAGTTTGGGAAAAAGTGTTATAAATAAAAAACCGGTTAAAATACTGTTAAAAACTCGATAAATATATGTTACCGTGACATAGGCTGACATATATTCGGCGGGTTTTTAATAGTACTTTGTATAGTTTTTTATTTATAACACCTTTTCCCAAACTTACGGTGTTAAAGAGGGTGTGAGACGCCATCTTGAATTTTCCAATACAATATCGGTAAACACTGTATGTTTTTCGAGCTGAATAAATATGTTACATTGAATAAAAACACGAAAAATATATCCAGTTAGGTAGAAAAGTAACTTATCTTGCCTTTGATAACATTTATTTGTTATATATTTGTTTTTTTGACAACTTTTTCGAATCTATGTGTACAGTAATACAAACCCGAAATTATTAGCAACCCCAACAAAATTAAGGGGCCCCGGAATAATCGTGGAGATAGATGAAAGTCAATGTCTTAACGAAAAGAAAATACAACTGAGGGTGCATGACGACAGAAGTTTTTGTTTTTTTAAATTCTAATTATTTGAACTTTTTTTTTTCTTCTTCTTCTTCTTCTTCTTCTTCTTCTTAATCTTCGCACTTTATTGAAGGGGTAATTTTTCGCCTCAACAGCAATCATGTAAGACAATTTTTCCCCGAACACAGAACGAGGCGGGACGCCGGGACTCTATCCGTACAGTTTAACCCAAATAAAGACTATTTTTTTATGTAACCTACTAATATTTTTGTTCGTTTGCTTATTTAAAAAAAAAAAAAAAAAAATACAATATGAAAAACAAAATTTTTAAAAATCTTTATATTTTACTATAAAGAAAAATGAAACGATTTTATTTTTCATGTAGGTTCAGGACGTTTAAAAGTAAAAAATATATATTTTTTTAAATTATTATTAATATATGGAAAAGACGCCTTTGACTATGAGAAGAAAAAAAAAAGTTTGTTTTTTTTGTTATTGCAGCAAAAAAAAAACAAGTTTTTATTTTAAAAAAAAATCAATGATAAGTACTTACAGTTTTTGTCAATTTCAACTAAAAGCAATGTTATCTACATAATTGGGATGTCAAAATTAGTTAAATATTTCAGGACAATTACATAAAACAGGTATTTGCGTTATTCAACAACAACAAAAAATGACAATGTTGGTTTTGTCATGTGTGACGGAAACATAAGGGGAATAACTCATAGTTTGAATTGGCTTAAGTTTTTCAGTGTTCAAAAAATGAATTACCTCCCTTGCGAATGTGCGCACTCTTCGGTTATAGTTCTTTCTTCAAAAACTATGTTCTTTAATAATTAATTTTCTACCTTATCGTTTTTCGTGATTTTTAGATGTTTTCATTACTGCGACATGACGATTCAGTAGATACCATTGGTTTTACTTAAAGTTCAACATTTCAATTTTTGATTTTCACTACAAAAACGAAGTAGAACCAAAAAACTCGTAGGAAAAACATTTCAAAGTAAAAATAAAAAGATATTTTTCGTAAAACTTGTCGAAAACCCTCTGTTTTTGAGTTGTTTTAAAAATAGAATGGAAATTTAAATTTCGTTCCGTTTGATTATTTTAAAATTGCGCAAACAAGATCGAAAATAATTTAAAAAAATAATTTTTTTAATGGATTGCACAACTACCATGTGCACAATTTGCAAATATAAGAATTTTTATACAATAAAACAATTTGGGGAGCAAGAAGCTTTAAGTAAGAAGTTTCTAATTGAACATGGTGTATATTGCCCAAAACGGTCATATGTCCAAAGTGCCAAAAACACTTACGGAGAAACGAATGTGCCGTTGAGAAAATTGTATAAATGCCCAATAAATAAATAAATAAAAAGGAAAAGAAGTTGGTTTAGTAGGGTCTGCCAAACGATTGTGAAGAGCGGGGCGGGGCGCATGATCCCGTGACTTCAGACTTGTGTTAATTATACGAAGTATGAAAAAGCAGAAGCGACAATGATACGGTTTTAATAAATATGTACGAGTGCTCATTTGGTTAATTACTGGCTTCCATACTTTTGTTTGGTAAAAAGAGACAAACAAGATATGAGAGACGGCTACAAAATGTTTATTATTTGTGCAATGATATTTTTAATCAATTTTAATCTGGCGATAAAAAAGCTGGTAAGAGCCATGTTAATATTAAAACTTAATATTTAAAAAAACAAAAAAACACAGTTAATTAAAAATTGATGCTGTAACGAAACATTTTGAAATAATGGAATTTTAATTGTTTTAATCTTTTAAAAATTAATTAATTTTTAGGAAATTTCTTTTTCTTGGCAATTCAACTGATTATTTTTGATAATAAGCTATTTAAAAAAAACACACAATAATATTAAATTTATATCATTTTTTTTAATTGCAACTTCAATGCAAGTGTTTGTTTAATACGTGTATTTAAACTTAAAAAAAAATGTTTTTTTGAACCCTTACGCTTCATGATAAAAAGAAATTTCTGTTAATTTAAATATATTTTGTTCGAATTTCGAAAAAATGAATAGGGTGGGTGAAACACGCACTAAAAAAATATTTTCCCTCATATTTTTTATGGAAACTGCATTCCATATGTAATATCATTCTAAAATGGATAAGTATCGAAAATTTCATGAAAATCTGACCATTAGTTGATTTTTGCTAGATTTATTTAACACTGTTACGTTTTCACGTTCGGGGTACTTGATGGGAACGTTATTTTAAAGCGTCAATTATATAAACACGATTTTCGTCTCACAATTTCATTATTTTCGTTCGGTAAAATTTTTTTTTTAAATTATTACTATTTTATTTTGTCCTCCTTCTATTAAATGGTACAATAATATCACATTATAATAAAGTTACATCGGGGAGGGGGGAGGTAATTCTGTGGTGACCTTTGGAGGTGCCTAGTATGAGTGAAAGAAGGAGGTCATTTTTTTTTTAAATCTAAATTTCCTTACTGAAAGATTATTGTTATCTTAAGTAAAAGGTGGGACAGAGCAATTTGAAAAAAAAAAAGGATTAAAACGGAACGAAATTTAAATTCCCATTCCATTTTTAAAACAACCCGAAAACAGTGCTTTCTAGAATTTTTAACAAATTTTTATTATAATATGAAAAAAAAGCACTTCTATATAATTAGGACGAGATTTGGAGTCAATAAATATAGTTTTCGGATAAAAAACAAAACAACAAAAAAAACAATGGTTTCAACTATTTTTTTAAATTTTGTTGTCAATTCTAATAAATTACAATGGTAATTAAACAAAACAACTTTAATCTTGTTAGCAGGAGAAAAATTGCCGCCGTCTTGTTTAAATCAAAACGGAAAATTTGAACTCTTCTGTGTCGTACGATCGTTTTCATCAAATTGTATGTTTTTTTCTTTAATAAATAATTTTCTACCCAATCAATTTTCGTAATTTTTGGATATACTTTACTTAAAATACTAGGAACGTATATGCCATTGTTTTCATGTGAAATTTAGTTTTACGATTTCCGAAATTTCGTGCCAATAGTGTAGAAGCGCCGAATAAAAATCTCGTATTATTTTATTGGGAAAACAATAAAACTGTTTTAAAGGAAGGTTTTATTGATTTTCCACAGCTCCGCGGCGCAGCATTCAGTAATCCCTTAAAATCTTTTGTAAACAAAGGGAGACTAAACTTGATTTATCAGTCCTCATTGTCACTCTATTTTTTTTTTTTAAATGATTATCTAAATTTCATCGTCTTCACTTTTTGCGAACCTGCTCTTCCGGTTGCCATTTGCGTTTTTCGTTCAATACTGCTTCTTTATTGAAAGGAGATTGTCCAACGAAATGTAAGTATTAACTTGAATTTAATTGCTTTTTAGGTTATCTTTCAGATGCAAGGTTCATTGTTTACTTGCGGTTTTAACGATGTAAGATTCCGTTGTACGGAAGACCAAATCGGCCAAAATGTCTATGATGTTTTGGGTTTGTATTACTGTACACATAGATTCGAAAAAGTTGTCAAAAAACAAATATAGAACAAATAAATGTTATCAAAGGCAAGATAAGTTACTTTTCTACCTAACTGGATATATTTTTTTGTGTTTTTATTCAGTGTAACATGTTTATTCAGCTCGAAAAACATGCAGTGTTTACCGATGTATTGGAAAATTCAAAATGGCAGCAGACTCTCTCTCGGAGAGGGTACGTTTGGGAAAAGGTATTATAAATAATAAACTAGACAAAATACTGTTAGAAAACAACCGAATATATGTCAACTTATGTTACGGTAACATATATTGAGCGAATTTCTAACAGTATTTTGTCTAGTTTATTATTTATAATACCTTTTCCCAAACGTACCCTCTCCGAGAGAGAGTCGGCTGCCATTTTGAATTTTCCAATACATCGGTAAACACTGCATGTTTTTCGAGCTGAATAAACATGTTACACTGAATAAAAACACAAAAAAATATATCCAGTTAGGTAGAAAAGTAACTTATCTTGCTTTTGATAACATTTAGTTGTTCTATATTTGTTTTTTGACAACTTTTTCGAATCTATGTGTACAGTAATACAAACCCAATTTTTTTTAATACTGTAATAGTAAAATAAAGATACATTTATTAATTATACGGAAAAAGTATCTCGTAATGTTTTCACACGAGATTTTTTTTCCTGTTGATTTCTCTTTTTTTTTTTTTTAAATATTAAAATTGATTTACTATTTAAAGTGATTTTCAAGCCTTTAACATGACGGAGTTTATAATGAAAACCAAATTACCGTTAAAATTAAAATAATCTTTATTAGAAATTTGTAACAAAATAACAAAATTATAAAACTATTAGATTATAATTAAGAACTTTTAATTAAACAACGTGAACATTTTATAATGAGTGTTTTCATGAAATGTATTTTTAATAATAAAAAAGTGAATTTTTTTTACTTAAACTTCATAAAAAAACGTATCCAATATAGAATTTTACTGAAATAATTTTACTATTACAGTATTAAAAAAAGTATTTGTAAAAAAAAACTTGTAAATGGTGCAAAAAAATGTTATTAAAAAATACGAAGAAAAGAAGCGCCAATAAAAACATCGTAGACGTATATTATCATTTAAACAGTATATCAATTTAAATATTTAAATTATGGCCGATTTGGTCTTCCGTACAACGGAATCTTACATCGTTACAATCGCAAGTAAACAAGGAACCTTGCAGCTGAAAGATAACCGCTTTTTATATTTTTTACGACAAAGTCGCAACCGAACCATTAATCTTCCTTTCATGTTGATAAATGAAACACTTTCGTTTCTGAATTTTTAGATGTAAACAAATACCCCCCCTTCTTGTTTTCTATATAATTGAAAATGCCGCATTTTAATTATAGTTTAAATATTTATACATCAATAAATCATTTTTAGAATAGATATCGGTAAATTTTTAGATTAGGTCCACTCACCTTCACAATTTTCTTTTATATGACGACTTTTAGTGGTTTTCGACTATGCTGAATACGGAAATCGCATTGAAATTTTGCAGAAATAAGTAGTTATCGAGATATAAAAAGTTGTATTATGCATTGTATTCTTTAGCGGCCATCTTTGTTACGCGCGTGCGCGCGCCAAAAACAAATTTACGCGCGTAACAAAGATGATCGCCAAAGAATACAATGCATAAAACAACTTTTTATATCTCGATAATTACTTATTTATTTTTTTAGTGTTTTTATTTAATGTAACATGTTTATTCAGCCTTAAAAACATACAGTGTTTAGCAATGTATTGGAAAATTTGAAATGGCGCCAGACTCTCTGTTGAACACAGTAAGTTTGAGAAAATGAGTTAAAAATAAAAAACTATACAAAATACTGTTAAAAAACCACCGAATATATGTCAGCCCATGTCATGGTAACATATATTGAACGAGTTTCTGAAAATATTTTGTATATTTTTTATTTTTAACTCATTTTCCCAAACTTACCGTGTTCAGCAGAGAGTCCTGCACCATTCTAAATTTTCCAATGCATCAGTAAACACTGTATGTTTTTGGGGGCTGAATAAACATGTTACAATAAATAAAAACACTAAAAAATCATCTAGTTAGGTAGAAAAGTAACTTATCTTGCCTTTGATAACATTTATTTGTTATATATTTGTTTTTTGACAACTTTTTCAAATCTATGTGTATAATATAACATACCTGGGAATGGCAAGAAAAGAACTTATTTCACTTTTAAGGAGATGGATTCAGTTTGATCTTAGAACTAATGTCAAAAACAATAGATGATTTGAAGGTGGCCAACAGCGGAGCTAATACAAGGTTTAAGTTATAAAGAAACTAAAAAACAAAAACAAAAAAGAACCTTCTTTCAAAACGTGCTTGTTACGTCTTGTAATTGTCAACTTGGATAGTTGTGCAGTAGAAGGAAGGCTTTTATGGCGTGTGAACACCTTCTACTACTGATATTAGATGTTTTTGCCATTTATGTTGAGAACATCCTCAGTTGTTGGCAACTGCACTTTGGTATATCAATCACTGTTTCTATTTTTCTCTGTAAGCTGGCGGGGTGGGGGCAGACAACTGCTAAGCCTCATTCAGTGGACACCCATAGGTAACACTAGTTCACAATACCCTCATATTTCTTAGTTTGAATTGACCAATTGTAGTAACACGTCTTCTGTCTTCTAGATGAAACTATTTGAATGCCAAAAACTCAAACTCCAAACTTCTCACATGAATTGATGCATATCATAGCCTGGCTCCCTTGAGGTGTATTACAAGTAGAGTGCAATACAAACTGCATCGACTCTTTTCTTAGACAAGGATACAACGCTTCCATTGGTCTTGAAAGACAAAGGGCAGCTGCTCATGGAATTGTGAGGTAAGTGTTGCACAATCCCACCCACACCTCTCCTGAATCGGCACTGCTTGAGTCCAGTGGCAAAAAAGAAGTCCAGGACGACTGGAAACAATGCCGAGATAAGCAGAGAGCACATACAACAACTGGAAGTTCCAAATTATCACCCATTTAGTACTGACCAAGTATAATGTTGCATAATTTCGGCGATGCAGTGGGAACCATTGTGTCACTGTGATTATCCCATTTTTCTTTCTACATAGGCCCAGAGGCCACTCGAGGATAATGGTTGAAGAGTGTACAGTAGTCAATTGGACAATATAGTAATCGTTAGTAATGGAAATTTGGTAAATTTGTTAACTTAAGTGGAAGAGCTCATCCAGAACTTGTTTATGTTGGACTTGAAGATGACCATATTGTAGTCAGCAAGAAAGCAGGCAAATGGAAGACAGTTCCACAGGCATGGAAAAAGAAAGAAACTTTGTTCATGGAATCTACGTTTAGGTTTAGGCACAGATAAAGAGTAGGGGGAGGGGATTATTGATAGTGTTTTTAGCTAGATGAGTGTTTCTCCTGAAAGTTGAGCGAGGAGAGAACCATAGATTGGAGCTCAGACGGGCACTTGCCATGAAAATAACGATAAAGCAGAGAAAGACTCGCAAGATCTCTTCTGTGAGAAATATGTTGCAGAGAAAAGAAAAAAGGCATCCCCTACTAGTCTACAAAGTCTATTTTGAACTCTATCAAGGCAGGACAAGTCCTTTCTAGCAGCTCTTGCCCAGATGTGGCAACAGTACTCCATCCTTGAATGTATCTGGCTCTTATAGCCTTTATACATTCATATCAGATGAGGGTAAGGCTGTCAGATTTTGCTTGCTGTCTAACAAGGAGAATCAGCAGTATAAGTCACACACTCCTTAGATATACCACAAGATCGAATAATCTCACTCCATTAGAAATGCTTTAGGGAGTGACGCTTCACATGACCATCTTCATGTTTTACACAAGCCGATTGACCCACTTGATCTTGTCCCTGGAAATATAGTAGGGTAGGGGTTTTATAGGGCTGCTGACTATAATTATTTCATTCTTTTGGATGAAGTTCTGGAATAGTATCCAGGAGCTCAAGATAAAGAAGGTACTCTTTATAAGACAGTTTTTTTTATTCTTTTATTTTATTACTTTTCACCCCAAACAAGGCACATTACCACTTTGGTGTAGGGGGCTACTATCAGGGGCAACAACTACTGGGGTACGATATAGGGATTTGGGCAGCAAGATGTTGGTTCACATTGCACGTCAGTACAGTTGGTGAAGCAGGGATCTGGACTGGAATTCCAAAGTTTAGCAGTTCTGGGGAAGAAACTACTGGAGTAGAAAGATCTTTTACATCTAGGGATCTCTATAGTGTGGGGGTGGGATTTAGCAGCCTATCAGGTTTGTCGAGGGCGTTCACGTCGTGGGGGCACAAGTGCTTGCAGTTCGTCAGAGCATTCACCATTAAAATACTTGTAGAACAGGCAGAGGGATGCAACATTTTGTCGATGGGACAGAGGCTGAAGCTTAGATGCCAGTTCAGGGCCTATCAGATTTGCGACTCTCTTTTGAACCTTGTCAAGGAGCGAGAGACTAGTAGCAGATGCACCAGCCCAAATATGACAGCAATACTCCATACATGGGCGATTTGTGGCATTATAGAGGTACAGGATATTTTCGGGTGTTAGTAGTCTTCTAGAACGGTAGAGAAAGCCCACCTTCCTTGCAGCAGCCCTGGCAATGCCTTCAATGTAATTGTTCCAACTCATGTTTCCTGTGAACGTTAGGTCAAGGAGTTTGAAAGATGTACTCTCAGATAAAGAGTCGTTGGCCATTGCTATAGGTGGTAGAGAAGGTTTCTTGTAATTATTGAATGAAACTAGTTTAGTCTTGGCAGCATTGAACGTGACCATCCATTTTTGTCCCCATTCCACTACAGATTGGAGGTCATCCTCTAGTGTTTCTGCCATTTCTTTAGATATGTGTTCATTTGTTTTCCTGTCGTGCCTGTTATAGAGTGTGGTGTCATCAACATATATACCCATCTCAGAGGCAATTTTGTCAGGGAGGTCATTTATGAATATCAGGAACAGTAGAGGTCCAAAGATAGACCCCTGGGGCACTCCCGCATTTATATCATATTGTTTAGATGTACGACCGTCGAGGACAACCTGGATTGAAACAGCCCGGAAAGCAAGATTCATTAAGGCATTTGTTGTAGAGTTTGGAGAAAACTGAAGCTACTTCGGCTGAGCACTTTTTTAATAGCACAGCTGGGATGAGATCGGGTCCACATGCTTTTGAAGTGTCAAAGTTTTTTATGATAGCATGCACCCGAGCAGGGGTGATTTTCAGATCGTCTAGCATGGCGTCTGTCCGCATAGGAAATCCAGGTAGGGGGTGGTTGAGAGGGTCCAGTGTGGAGTTTGAGGCAAACCGACTAGCAAGCATGTTAGCCTTCTCGGTTGCTGAGCAAACAACCTCATGATTTTTGGTTAGTGGGGGAATTGTTGATTGCTCATTATTTACTACACTGTTGTATATTTTCCAGAAGTCACAAGTTCCTAGTTTTTGTGCTTCGATGCGTTTTTTAGTGGTTTCCATAAATTCTCTCTTAGCTGTCGCTATTTCTTTCTTAACATTACTTCTAGCTTCTATGTACTTCTGTCTGTTTGAACTGAACTTATGTTGGTTAAATCTGCGGTATGCATGCTACCTTTGAGCAATGGCAGTTGCGCAAGTCAAAGTAAACCATTGGAGAGAGTGGGCTTGCTATAAAATTTCCGCATGGGAACATGCACTTCGATTGCAGGTTTGAACCATTCAGTGGTCTCGTTTGCACTCTGTTCAGCAGGAAGAGAAAAAATATTTCCCCATGGGGCATCTCTGATAAGATCTCTGATGGCTTCACAGTCAGCCTTTTTAAAATATCTCGTTGTTTTGAGCACTGACTCTTCAGTTTTGGCTCTAGAATTTAGGGCGATTTCAACCATTACCACTGCATGATCAGCGTTCCCAAGTGGGCTGTCGGCATTTGTTATACAATCATCAGGAACTGTGGTCAAAAACAGATCTAGAAGTGATGCGTCTTGTTCTTCCTGGTCAGGGAAACGGGTTGGAAACGTAACAATTTGTGATAGGGAGTGAGATATAGCGAAGCTATGGGTTGTGCTGCCCGCTGCATCTGTGTGAGTAGAGAATCCAAGCCAGTTTTTGTGGTAGGCATAAAAGTCACCAAATACATGTACTTGTGCACTAGTGTCGAGGAAGATCCTGAAACATTCAGAATCATTGCTTTCAAAGTTCCATTGTCTGATTTGTGTATGGCTTATAGAAACCAAGGTTATTGTTATCATTAGTTCCATTATCCCTTGATTTAATGAGCCATATTTTTATTGGGTCTTAGAAACATGTCCTGGGTGATAACTCTCAGTTGCTTTTCAAAGAATTTCTAAATAAGAGTTGGTTGTTCACGTCCTTTTAAATAAGATAGAAAATTCATTTTTCTCCTAGAAATAATCTTGTCGAAGCACGATTTCAAGGCAGTGATGTTATATTTGTTGGTTGATTGTTTTTGTTTTACGGCATATCAACCCTTTTCAGGTTATTTAATGCCAAATCCAGTTATTTTGAAGAAAAATTTTTAATAGACTATATTTGTTTTTTTTCCAAGTCAGTTTCTAGTTAACTAATAGTTGGGACCCTAACAGGTATTACCACTCCGGGTCAAAGTGGACCTGGGAGCAATGGCAATTAAAGGGTGGCTTCACACTCCCCAAAGCCTGCACGCTGAGGCCTCACCATCGGATATAGTTTAAGGTCATATGTTATGTTTGAAAGCTACCTTACACCAATCAGAAAAGAAAAGAATTGTTTCCACTGAATCTTGCTGGGTCCGGATTTTGCTTGATATTTCTCCCAGGAGACAAAGACAAACAGTTTTTCACTGCCATGAACGGTCACTAAGAATTGACAGACCACTAGATAGTAACAAAGGAGTAGACTTCCTGTCCAACCCTTGAAGGATCTGTCTTTTCGTATATGCATTCACATAACATCTAAGAGAGGATATTAACTGAATATTTCCCATCTACCATAATGACCACTCAACATACTATCACTTCTAATATCATTCATAAAACTCAATTGGAATTACACAACAGGTCCAGAAATCTGTCCTCCTTTAAATGCTTCCAGACTCGTGGAAACAGTACTGCAAGCTTCGTCAAGCCAGAGTGTTGAGATCAGGGTTTCCGATCTGTGGAGAAGATAAAAGCATGTTCAAAACTCCGACCTTAATTAATTGGATAGAATACCGACATACAATGTATACAAGACATTTATTTACCAACAGAGTATAAAATAAGAACATCTATGTGGTGTACACATCTATAGGTTCGTCATGTATAAATGTGTGTGCACTGAGTCTTCAAAAAGTTTGTTAGTATTGTTGTATTTAAGTAATGATTGAATGTTCGTGATTACAGATATTGTTCATGATGGAATCATCCTCTCACCTCAAGAATGCATGCATGTGTTCTGGGTTGGTGATCACAGAGCCATGTGGCAATACGTCTGTTCATCATAGTGTCCAGACGAGAAAAGAAAAAAGGAAGAAACAGAAGGCTAGGTCAGATGTTAGATATCACAGGAACTATGCATGTGTCAATTTGTCATGTCAATTTGTCATGTCAATTTATCATGTCCTGATGAGCTTACTCTGTGTGTGTGCTATATATAGCTTGCTTTGTGTCTGTGTGTCTGAGCTAGACACAAAGTTAGTTTAGCAGTCGTCATGGTTCACTATAACACTCAATCACTACAAGATCCTCTGTAAAGAAGTTTTCCTCTATCACTAGTCAACATGCATCCAGGTGATACGGGGATATGCAGCACTTCAAGATGCTTCTAAGTATAAAACAGCTGGAGATGAACCAGGAAATCAAAGTAGAATCTGATAATTTAAAAAAAAAAACTCTTCCTGTTTGGCTCTATAGTATAGTAAACCTGAATAATTACTTTTTGATGTCTGCTAATAAGACAAAATCGTTTTTCTGCAATAACATAAAAAGTCTAACATATATTCTTTCATGGTCACACTGCAATAACATAAAAAGTCTAACATATATTCTTTCATGGTCACACTGCAATAACATAAAAATTCTAACATATATTCTTTCATGGTCACACTACAATAACATAAAAAGTCTAACATATATTCTTTCATGGTCACACTGCAATAACATAAAAAGTCTAACATATATTCTTTCATGGTCACACTGCAATAACATAAAAAGTCTAACATATATTCTTTCATGGTCACACTGCAATAACATAAAAAGTCTAACATATATTCTTTCATGGTCACACTGCAATAACATAAAAAGTCTAACATATATTCTTTCATGGTCACACTGCAATAACATAAAAGGTCTAACATATTCTTTCATGGTCACACTGCAATAACATAAAAAGTCTAACATATATTCTTTCATGATCACACCAGAGTAAACAGTTTTGTGAAGTGAAAAGGGAGCTGTCCTTATCTTAGTAGTTTCTTTTTCATCCACTTCAAAAATGCATCGAGTTTCCAGTTATAATCTCCAGATCTTTTTTTCACAATGATACCCTCCTGCTTCTCCTGTGTGAACACCCTATTGTACTCTTGGCAGTCTCCTGTTCTCAGCCTCCTATTTCCGGTCTTCTTTTTCCAGTCTCCTATTTCTGGTCTCCTTTTGTCGATCTTTTTCCGGTCTCCTTTTTCCAGTCTAATTTTTGCAGTTTCCTTTTTCCGGTCTCCTTTTTCCAGTTTCCTTTTTCCAGTTTCCTTTTTCCGGTCTCCTTTTTCCAGTCTCCTTTTTCCAGTCTAATTTTTGCAGTTTCCTTTTTCCAGTCTCCTGACTATCCAGCACATACAAATGAATTAATTGATCTGGCTCAGTTTAGCTGAATCTCAAGATATTCTTTTGATATATTTTTAACATTGAGGGTATAAGGTTTCTGGAACTTCTGGTTGTGATCTGTTCCTAGGATAAAGCAAAAATGAGTTAAACAAAATAGATTCCTTTGAAACCAAAAAAATATTTTTTGAAAAACAAAGACAAAGGATAACCCCTGTAAGGGCAGCTGCACATGGAATTGTGAAAGGGTTGCACAATCACCAACCACACTGCTCCTGAATCATCACTGTTCGAGTCCAGTGACAAGGAGAAGTCCAGGACGACTAGAAACAATGCCAAGATAAGCGGAGAGCACACACAGCAATTGGAAGTACCAAAGTGTCACCCATTTAGTACTGACAAGGTTTAACATTGCTTAACTTTGATGATCCAGTGGGAACCATTGTGTCAATGTGATTATGCCGTATTAGATGAGGGTAAGGTTTTCAGATTTTGCTTGCTGTCTGACAAGGAGAATCAGCATTATAAGTCACACACTCATACAATTGAGGATAAGACAAACAAAATATCAACAGCAAACAACCATAAAAGTTGCATTAGATTAATTTCAAGAATTCCTGCTATATTTCTGTATTGAAATTGTCCAATTAGAGAACATCTGTTCCACTTGATATCCTCCAACAGTGTTCTAATTTTTTAGAAGAAATCTCCAACGTATCAGCAATGAACGCTGGCAAGTAGCTAATATGACGAACCTCCAGAACCATCTCATTGAATTGCCAATCACATTGTCCAAAAATATCTGTTCCGCTTGAAATCTACCAAAAGCAAATCTATGTTTTTCAGATGAAGTTCAGCATATCAACCATCAGTACAAGGAAGTATCTAGTAAAACTAAGCACAAAATTAGCATTAAGTACTACCTTTCTGAACTTCTGATTGCACTTTCGATGAAGACTACTCTGCTACAGGCAACAATCCAACCCATTATATTCCAAGAAAATTTATTCTAAACAAGCCGTACAAAAGACTTTAGTTACATACAAAATGTTTGATTGTTGTTGTGTATTTAGTCAAGACGCATCTGATTTCGTTAGAAACTAATGTAGTATTTGTGTTGTTTAATTCTCAATACTTTTGTTCCATAAGTTAAATGTTCATATATACATATTGAAGATTAAATTAATAAAAATTATTTTTTTTATTTCCAGATGTCCTTGAAAGTGTTTTGACAGATTTAAATGAATCATTTTTTCCCAATTGATCATCTGTAAAAAATACATCAGTCATCCCTCAGAAATAATGTTGTGGCATTTCAGGATGTTCATAATGTCATTTGAAACACGGCCATATTAAATTATACACTTTTTAATTGATTTGCATCATGATTATCAACAATCTTTACCAACTGGCACAGGAGAAAAACCGATGTCACATGCAAGGATCTGTTAATTATTCCTAAAATATACTTTGTCAACTTTAAAACTTTAGGTCAGAATCGAGAAAAATTACATTAGTTGAATATTTTATGAGCATAAACTATATTTAATAATGCACAGATTTATTATTAAATTTTCAGCTTTAAAAGCACAAGAAATCCCTTTGTCAAATAAGTAATAGTTTAATAACAAATTGCATTGAGAATTTTCAAAAAATTAAGAGAAATGAGCAATGAAAAATCAGACTACAGAGTATGTGAATCTTTTCAAAGCCTCTGATTCTTCTTTTACTCTTATTTCATGTTGTGAGCAACAGATGCAAAGCCAGACAAAAACTAGTTCGTATTTCTGTGAAAAATGCGACTATTCCTCTGTAAGTGAATCAAATCTTGTGAAACATATGAGAATGCATACCGGAGAGAAACCGTATTCTTGTAAAAAGTGCGGTTCTTCTTTTAGTCAAAAATCAAATTTACTTGTGCATTTTCGAAAACACGGTAGAGAAAAGCGATATTGTTGTAAAGTATGCGAGTCTTCTTTTACTATGAAATCCAATTTACTCATACATATGCGAACACACACAGGAGAAAAGCCATATTCTTGTAATGTGTGCGGCTCTTCTTTTAACATGAAATCATATTTAAATATACATATGCGAACTCATACAGGAGAAAAGCCATATTCTTGTGACGTGTGCGGATATGCTACTTCACAGAAACCAAGTTTAGTCGTACATGTGCGAACACACACGGGGGAGAAACCATATTCTTGTGAGGTGTGTGGCTCTTCTTTTACCATTAAATCAAATTTATTTGTACATATGCGAACACACACGAGAGAGAAACCATATTATTGCACAATTTGTGACATTTCTTTTACCCTTAAGTCGAATTTGGCACAACATGTGCGAAGCCACAATCAACTTAATCGATATTCCTGTGAAATATGCAACTATTCCTGTGTAAATGAGTCGAACCTTACAAAACATATAAGAACACACACTGGGGAAAAACCATATTTATGTAAACAATGTGGATCTTCTTTTAGTCAGAAATCAAACTTAATTGTGCATATTCGAAAACACAGTGGTGAAAAGCCATATTCATGTCAAGTGTGTGACTCATCTTTTACTACAAAAGGAAATTTAAAGGCACACATGCGAACACACACTATGGAGGTCTGAACAGAGCTGAAAGAGAGAAACAGACCAAATATCAAGGTCTCATGTATGATATGAAAAGAAACTGGAATCTTAAAGAGATATCAATCATATCACAGGGCTTATGAAGAACCTGAAGTCCTACCTAACTAATATTCCTGGTGAACCAAGTGCGAAAGAGATCCAGACAATTGCACTTAAGGGAACAACAAGGATACTAAAAAGAGCTCTCGGTTGGTTTCAGTAAAATAAAAAACAGGGCAATGTTGGCAGCTGGTTTGGTTGCCCCATACCTAGCATTACAATCTTCAAAAGAAAAATTTAAAAAAAAAGAAAAAAGCCCATTAAGACAGACATTGTAATATGGAACAAGCCCGAAAGAATCACGCTCATTGTTTATGTCACCATTCCAAATGACTATGGCCTTAAAGAGCTGAACGGGAAAAGATAACAGGACTTAAAAACGATTTGAAAACGACATGGTCCCTGAAAGAAATGAACATTTTCCAGTTGTGTTAGGAACAACTGGCCTAAAAAAATCTTAAGAGATACTTGAAAACAATCTCCGGAAGACCAATCTGGAACAAAATACAGTTGGCAACTATAAAGGGACTAATGTCTGTCTTTTAAAGATCCCTTGGACATAAATTGAAATCGTAATAAAATAAAGTGTTAGTTCTAGAAGCCCCTTGATCTTTTAAAACTAACTGAAGTAAAGAAAAAGAAAAAAACCTTAAATACTTGGAAACAATTCCTGAAAGATAAATATGTAAGAAAATAATGTCAGCAACCATAAAGGGAGCAATTTCTACCCTTAAAAGATAATAAATCGAAATCAAAATGAAATTAAGTTTTAGTAGGGAGTTCTTCATCTCTTAAATCTAACTGAAATTTAAAAAGAACTGAGAACTTGAATGCCTAGAAGAGCATTTGAATTCTTACTAGACAATCTCCTTGAGTGTCTAAAATGGGGATTTGTCAGGACAACCAGCCGACTTTTCTCTTGAAGTAATCCTTGACCAAATATTTAAAACTACAGAGTATTAGCAGCTCAAATAAGATCTCCTTGGTATGCCTTACCCACACTGGTTTTTACAGCACAACCAGACTTGATGAATTTGTGCCCTGGAATCCAATAATATCAAGAGACCACTTGAATATAACATATTTAAATGGTCACGTTGGTGAGAGGAAAATTATGTTCTAAACTTCTTTACTAACTCAGTTACCATTAATACGGCAACAGAGAAGTTTAATGGATTATTCTATATTCTATGTATCGCATATGGAGATGAAGTGTCATCCCCAAGAAGTGGAGAGGGCTTGATTTCTGAGAACTTTGCCTTAAGTAAAATTAAACACTTATGCAGATTTTAAGTGTTTTCGGTAAATCTACAACAGCACTTAAGTGGATAGTCCACCAGACCAGATGAATCCTTGTCCTAAAATCCGGTAAGATGAAAAAAAAAAGATGTATTTTAACAGAGTTAACGAGTTATTTAGGATCAAAAGACCAAAGGAATGATGTATTTTAACAGATTTAACTAGTTATTCAGGAAAAATTAATGTTCCTCCCTCATTTATTAACTCAACGTTTGAGATTCAGAGAAGAATCTTTATTGAACAAATGTTCGCCCAATGCCTGATTGATATCTAAGAATGAAGTAAAATGAAAATAAGTGTAAAATAAAATTGTTTACTGTAGAATGTACCTGATTTCATGTGAATTCATATTTAAACATAGATTTTATTCTTATGAAGTATGTTTCCTCTTTTCAATAGAAAATCGCATTTGCAAACACACAAGAGACAAACACTAATATTCCTACAAAATATGTTAATACTCTTGTTCTCAGAACTCAAATTAGTCATACATATGGTGAATATAAAGTCACTCACCAATCGAATTCCACGATGCAGCAAGATTTGATTCTAATCTGGTGATGGTGATGTCTAGATGACCTATCATTTCTAATGGTGGTTGAAAAAAGCAAATTGTGAAAAAATAAACAAACACTACAGAAATAAAGTCACTTTAATGCAATCTCTATAGTAAGAACACTACTGTTTTCTCTAGTCATTATAACAAAGAACAGGGAAAAATACAACATAATTCCTTGTCTGCATCAGTTTTTTTTTTTGTTGTTTTTTTTTTTACAAAAAATTTCCAAATAAGGAAAACGTAAGTTTGGAAAATGCTAATTCTTGTAAACGTAAGAGATGTTACAGTTAAAATCATATGATTCGGTCTCATGTACTAATTGGCAAAGAGGAAAGTGTATACAAACGAATCTTGTTATTAATCCCAATACTAGAAAAAGATGAACCAAAACCATGGCCGGCTTCTCCTTTACTCTAATTTCTCCTCACCATGTAGCATTTACACCCGTTTCTCTAATTGAATGAAATATGATGTTTGAAAAATACATTACATCAAAAAAATACCAAAAAAATACAAGGGTATAGGGCAGAGTATACTAATTTTTATGCCAAAACTTGTGCGACCTTTTTTAATGACTTTTAGAAACAAAGTTGAAGAAAGGATTTTGAAGTGTTCAATGCAGATGTGAGACGTGTTTTAGGAAAATTCGGACTTGAAGATGAAATCATTGCTTTTGTCTACTGACGTAACATTAATAAGAACCAATCAATATATGCCTTTATTAATTAAACACCTCTCTCTCTCTCTCTCTCTAAATATATATATATATTTAAAACTGTACAAAAGGTCAGAAAAACATTAGTACTGTCAGTTTCAAGCCTAACATACGGGGGACCAGTTAATGGTAAATAATGTTAAGCTCTCGTCAGCCATATTGTTTACGTCAATCTTTTCTTTTTTATTGCAGTTTTAAATATTAAGCTCTTATATTGAATTTTTTTTCTTTATAATCGAGCACTTTGCTGAAATTCTTTCCCAAAAACTTAACATATATATAGTCTTTGAAGTTTTTAACCTTTAAAATTATACAAAAAAATATTTTTTTATCATTCGTTAGAAAACCATCTAGTCAGTAAGTCACCTGCAATCACTGCATCAACTCGCTCTCGAATTTACTATAGTACCAATAATTTATTTTTCAAGGGATCATCAGTTGTTTACCATGAAACACTGTTTCGGGGATTTAAAAACAAAACAGTATATTACATCATGGCTCCCCAGCAGTGTTGATCAAACACCACCACCCTTAATCCTATATATATATACATACACGCATTGGCCCCAAACGACTGTTTCTCACTACATGGTGCCATAGCATGACACCACTTCGTTTTAACATTAACATGTCTATCACCTATTTCTCTTTGGTTTCTGAACTAGAGCTGCATTTGATGTTATGTGCTTTGTTTATGTTTATTGTGCATTGTGTTTTTGTTTGTCTTTTGCAATTCACATCTAGCCAACAAAACATCGTTGCTTTGACTGAAAGATTTAAAAAAGGGCCACCTGTATAATTTTCCTTTAATCAGGAATTTGTGAAATGTTTGCGTCTTTGTTTTTGAGTGTAATTTTCTTTGACACTTCAACTAATTTTTTTTTTCATGTTAAAATTTTGTAGAAATATTTTTAATGTAAGTAAAATACTGTTAATTGTCGATTATTTATCCTTGATTTGACAAAGGTGAGTGAAACCTAAATACCTAATCTTAGATTCTCATGTTTACAATTGCAGAGTGTTTAAATGCATTGATAATCCGCGTGTGTAGATGTGAAATGCATTTTAATACACATGACATGAACAATTAGAATTGCTGTCTACGAAATAAATGAATATCAATCCATAGCAACCAGGGTCTTTGTAATTTTAATCTTATTTCACTGATATACTTGATTTTTACGATATTCATAATCAGTAGATAAATTTCATTCATTTTGTGATCATTTATTTATTGGATATTCATTTTTATAAGATACATTTTTATTTTGTTCCTTTACAAATGTAAATGTCAAAATGCCAAAGCTCTTGCTTAATCTGTTACCATAAAATAGATCCAACGGACAAAAAAATAAAGAGATCGTTCTAGCTAAGATAATAAAGTATAATGGTTATAATAACATAGAATAATATATAACACAAATTAATAAAAAGGTGAATCAGACGAGCTACTTGGGATTTGACAAAAGAGAACAGCACACTTTGTTCGTTGTTCATCCGTCCTGATCAGTGAACTAAATGTAGTAGCAGTTTTTCTTTAATCTTTTCTTTAATTACCCACAATTTACATTGAATTAAATACAGGTACCTCCAGTGCGTCACAGTTTTAATCACCCCCATATGTAACACGATGTAACTGTAATTTAATTTAATATTATCATCCTAACTTTTTTACCATTTTTAAATGGTAAAAAAGTTAGGATGATAATATTAAATTATAATAAGCTTAAGAATAAGCTTCAAATAAACTACTATTTTTAAAAAAATTTTACAGCATACAAAAATAATGAAAATGCGGGACAATAATCAGGTTTACATTATCGACGCTTTAAAACAACGTGACGTTTTTGAAGCCGTAGACACACCCAGATTTTAAAAATCTAACAAAAATCAAATAATAGTCATATCTTCCTGAAATTTTCGATATTTATTCATTATTAAATAAACTTGCATACATAAATACAGTAAGTTTCATTAAATATATTAGAAAAATACTTGCATACATAAATACAGTAAGTTTCATTAAATATATTAGAAAAATACTTGCATACATAAATACAGTAAGTTTCGTTAAATATATTAGAAAAATACTTGCATACAGTAAGTTTCCTTAAATATATTAGAAAAATACTTGCATACATAAATACAGTAAGTTTCTTTAAATATATTAGAAAAATACTTGCATACATAAATACAGTAAATTTCATTAAATATATTAGAAAAATACTTGCATACATAAATACAGTAAGTTTCATTAAATATATTTAAAAAATACTTGCATACATAAATACAGTAAATTGCATTAAATATATTAAAAAAATACTTGCATACATAAATACAGTAAGTTTCATTAAATATATTAAAAAAATACTTGCATACATAAATATAGTAAGTTTCATTAAATATATTAGAAAAATACTTGCATACATAATTATAGTAAGTTTCATTAAATATATTAAAAAAATACTTGCATACATAAATACAGTAAGTTTCATTAAATATATTAAAAAAATACTTGCATACATAAATACAGTAAGTTTCATTAAATATATTAGAAAAATACTTGCATACATAAATATAGTAAGTTTCATTAAATATATTAGAAAAATATATTTTTTATGTGTTGTACCCCCGTATATATCATGGTCCGAAAACTATATAAAATAAATGTAGGTCGATAAAAATTTCAACATTTTTAAAGCAGAAAAGCTCAAATAAAGCATAGTTATTTATAGATAAAATCCTGTTATTTATGTCACTTACCTTAAAGTTGTAAATAAAATTGGACATAAAATCAATATTGTTATGTTAAAAAAACACTTTTTCTTGATATTTTTCTTGGTAATATACTTATTTGAGTTACAACAAAAAAACAGGATTCTAAAAAATAATTATTTTTAAAAGCTTTAAATGATATTAAATGTAAATATTATTTGATAGGAAGTTTAAGCAATTTTTTTAATAACAGGTTTCCAATAATAAAAATATATATTCATATAAGGGAATATAAGACTATTGAGATAATACAAATTTTAAATCCAAAATCGGCCTAAAAAAATTCGTTTGGATTTTATTTAACCTGATAGAGGGTGATCCTTATGTTTTGTGTCTTTTTTAAAAAGGTATGGAGGCCTGTAAGCAGCATTATCTTTAGATACACAGGTGTCAATAGAAGACGTTAAAATTAATTTTATTAACTCTCTTTGTGTAGTTCGTTGTTTTACAAAAAGTAAGTCTTATATTGTTTTTTATCCATGGCAAAATAAACGTTACTCCCATTAACAATTATAACACGAATGCCTATCCATAGAAATTGACACAAACACACGTAACGATGACGTCACTACTAATGTGTAAATACTAACGTTTTACACATCGTCGTGGAAACACCTAATGAAATATCTAAACATAAATAACATTTTTGATTTGTTTTGAATCTGTTTTGGATATTTCTCAACATTTGTATATTTAAGTCACATTCCTATTTTATGTAGTCTTAAAACATTTTATCTCCCATGTATATGGTGTCGCTGTCATGTGTATTTCTTATATATTATTTCTACTTTATATTATGTTATTTGTAAAATATCGTATCTTTTCATTTCGATGTACGCTTTTGTCCGATTTATGTCAATCTGTTCTTTTTTATTGCAATTTTGAAAGCTGCATATAAAACGTATCGAAATTAAAGTCATATTTACACATAATTCACACTATTTCTTAGATTCTCACACAAAAGTATAAGATAAGAAATTATATTTTAGGAGCATTTTTCACAATCATTGTAAGTTTGTCAAGTTTGTAAACATATTTACTATATATTTATGGTTAATATTAATTAAAATTATTCAAAGTGTTAATCAAACCCTAACCCAACGTGGATATGAGCTCTTCCTGGCTGAGTGATTAATCAGCAGAAGCTAAAACTCGGTAGCAACTTCTGTCAACCAATTCATTCTGCAATTCCTATTAATAAAATTAATTCCTATTAATAAAATTTCTTATTAACTAGCCTGGGTGGCCGACGTTGCCCGGATGTTTGGAGGTGTGTGTTGAGCAAAAACAGAAAAAAAAAAGTTGTAGAAGGCAAGCAGGCTTGAACCCATGATGAGAAGGTGGAAAAGAAAGTGGAGATGTTTGTAAGAGTGTTGGGTTAGGGTTAAAAAAAAAAGGAAAATTGTGCAAAAAAAAAAAAAGAAATAGTAAGCAGGCTGAAACCTGTAACGCGCCAGAAGAAAAAGAGGTGAAAAAAACAAACTTTCTTACCAATGTGCCTCCCATGGCTGTGATGTCACAGGCGGTCGAAATAACACCTTTTAAGTGACGTCGTGAATGCGAGGGTTCAATGATTAGCAAAAAATGTCAGCAAAAAAATCGACCCTCCCTGTAGAAAAGTGCCCAAGGAATTAATGTTTTTGGCCAATTTTTCAATATTTGTTGTCCAAAGGGTTGATCTTCGAAATTTCACTGATCTCGTAAAAATCTATCACCTCTTTCGAAAGTTTTTTGCGAGACATACATACATCCACACATACATACATTTAAACAGACCGGTGAGATTTATATTATAGATTACCTTATGTTCCTGTTTGCATTTGCAGCACTTTAAGGTTACAACACACAAATAAAAACGTAATTTATAACAACTTGATTTTGTAATTTGTTAAAAAGAAACCTTTGTCAAAATATAAAATTATCTGCTTGTGTTCGAATTTATATTTACATAAATTCGAAGCAATTATCTGTTAAAAGTTTAGATTTTCTTCTAAAATCTCTGTTTAGCAATTATGAGCATTTTCTAGACACAGATCAAATTATAAATGCATGACAAAAATACCGTATTCTTTACATTTTCTTCTCTCTGAACCGCAAGTATAAGACAAAAATAATAATATAGTCACATGAACAATATGTCGTATGCACTATATTTAATGCTGAATCAAATCCGTGTCGGGCAATATGTTTTACCCATATAGTTCATCAATTAGTCGTGCCATGGTTTTCTTAGCACGTTTAATTATAAAGAGTCAGAGTTTAGGATTTGACGAAAGACTCCAATTTCTCTGTCATCGCTTACATCGCGTATGTTTCATCCCGTATGATGCAATCGTTCAATTTTCCAAATTCCATAACTTGTTTGACCCCGTTTCATCAACTTCGCCAAAGCTACTGATAATAACGCTCTAGCTTATACATTTTATTTTCATAGAATGAGAACATCTTTTATTTTCATAGAATGAGAACATCTTTTATGCATTGAATGAGAATATCTTTTATGCTTCACTCTCCTCTGCGTTTTAAGATATTCTCAGTAACAACTAATCATGTTTTAATAAACACAGATTTTTCTCTACCAACATGTATATAATTTGTAGCAGCCACCATAACAACCTAAATTAGTCTCCCTAAATATTATTTCCTTCCTGTTTGTCATAGAGTGTCTCTTACTAATCCGAGCTGTTCATCAGTTTTTTTTTTGTTGTTTGTTTTTTTTTTTACATGGGAATCACCACTTATCAAGGCCCGGAAGCCACTCGGGAATAAGGGCTATTGCATGTACAGTAGTCAATGGGACAATATTGTAGTCATCGTTAGTAATGGAGATTTGATAAAGTGCCTTACTTAAGAGGGCCGTTTATCAGGAATTTGTTTATGTTGGACTTGAAGATATCCAAGTTGTAGTCAGGTGGGAAACAGGCAAACAGAAGAGAGTTTCACAGGCATGCACTTCTAAGAAAGGTTTTGTTTGTGGAATCTACGTTTCGATTCATGCACAGATAAAGAATGGGGAAAATTATTGACAGTAGTTTCAGCAAGACGGGTGTTTTTCGTGAAAGATTGGCGAGTGGGGGGAACCAGAGATTGGAGCTCAGACGAGCACTTGCCATGGAAATAACAATAAAACAAAGACAGGCTTGCAACGTCTCTTCTGTGGGAGAGAGATTGCAGGGAAGAGAAAGGGGCGTCTCAAACTAGGCGACAAAGTCTATTTTGTACTCTGTCAAGGCAGGATAGGCTGTTTTCGCAGTTTCTGCCCAGATGTGGCAGCAGTATTCCATCCTTGAACGTACTTAGCTTTTATATAGATAGAGAATTGCATCAGTAGTGAGATATCTTCTGGAGCGATAGAAGGATCCTACCATTTTTCCAGCGACCTTGGCAACAGACTTGATGTACGTGTTCCATTTCAGGTAAGGAGTAAAGGTCAATCCCAGAGGCTTATCAAAACATGGAGCCCCCTAGACGAGAGCCATCCATTTCAATTGATGCCAGATGGGGATCAGAGCGTTGATGATGTAAAGATAGGAGCTTGGTTTTATATGCATTAAAAGTAACCCACCACCTCTTCTCCCACTGTACTGTGCGCTCAAGATCAGAGGAGAGAGAATCAGAGAGAACTTTGTCATTTATGGCCTTAGATGTATTGCCATAGATGGTCGTATCATCAGCATAGATGTCAACGAATGATTTAAGTATGTGTTTTGGGAGATCATTGATGTATATCAGGAAGATAGTTGGGCCCAGGATTGACCCCTAAGGGACTCCAGCATTAATACTGTGGGCCTCTGATTTCTGCCCATCAACCACTACTCTTATGAGCCTATCAGAGAGAAATGATTTAATGATTGAGAAAACATTTCCAGTTCTACCATAGCTGGAAATCTTGTGAAGTAGGCCCTTACACCATACCTTATCAAAGGCCTTTGATATGTCAAGCGCAATTGCCCTAGAAAGGAAGCCTTTGTCGAGAGATTCACTAATCCTATGGGTTATAACCGTTAGCACATCTGCTGTAGATCTGGCAGAACAGAAACCATATTGCATGTTAATGTACTGTACTGAGAGGAATATGACTTATCACCCAAATTCTTAAATACGGGGCATACTGATAAGGTTTTCCAGGTGCTGAGATGCACTTCTCCTTAAGGCAACGCTTAAACAGTTTTGTAATTATTTCAAAGCAATCAATGTTATCATAAACAGTGTTATCATAGTGTTATCATAAATAGTGTTATCATAATCAGTGTTATCATAAACAGTGTTATCATAATCAATGTTATCATAATCAATGTTATCATAAACAGTGTTATCATAAACAGTGTTATCATAAACAATGTTATCATAAACAATGTTATCATAAACAGTGTTATCATAAACAATGTTATCATAAACAATGTTATCATAAACAGTGTTATCATAAACAATGTTATCATAAACAGTGTTATCATAAACAATGTTATCATAAACAATGTTATCATAAACAGTGTTATCATAAACAATGTTATCATAAACAATGTTATCATAAATAGTGTTATCATAAACAATGTTATCATAAACAGTGTTATCATAAACAATGATATCATAAACAATGTTATCATAAACAATGTTATCATAAACAATGTTATCATAAACAATGTTATCCAAATCAATGTTATCATAAACAGTGTTATCATAAACAGTGTTATCATAATCAATGTTATCATAAACAATGTTATCATAAACAGTGTTATCATAAACAATGTTATCATAAACAGTGTTATCATAAACAATGTTATCATAAACAATGTTATCATAAACAGTGTTATCATAAACAATGTTATCATAAACAATGTTATCATAAATAGTGTTATCATAAACAATGTTATCATAAACAGTGTTATCATAAACAATGATATCATAAACAATGTTATCATAAACAGTGTTATCATAAATAGTGTTATCATAAATAGTGTTATCATAAACAGTGTTATCATAAACAGTGTTATCATAAACAATGTTATCATAAATAGTGTTATCATAAACAATGTTATCATAAACAATGTTATCATAAACAATGTTATCATAAACAATGTTATCATAAACAATGTTATCATAAATAGTGTTATCATAAATAGTGTTATCATAAACAATGTTATCATAAACAGTGTTATCATAAACAGTGTTATCATAAATAGTGTTATCATAAATAGTGTTATCATAAACAGTGTTATCATAAACAGTGTTATCATAAACAATGTTATCATAAATAGTGTTATCATAAATAGTGTTATCATAAACAGTGTTATCATAAAATATGTTATCATAAATAATGTTATCATAAACAATGTTATCATAAACAGTGTTATCATAAACAGTGTTATCATAAACAATGTTATCATAAACAATGTTATCATAAATAGTGTTATCATAAACAATGTTATCATAAACAGTGTTATCATAAACAATGTTATAATAAACAATGTTATCATAAACAGTGTTATCATAAATAGTGTTATCATAAATAGTGTTATCATAAACAGTGTTATCATAAACAGTGTTATCATAAACAATGTTATCATAAATAGTGTTATCATAAATAGTGTTATCATAAACAGTGTTATCATAAACAATGTTATCATAAACAGTGTTATCATAAACAGTGTTATCATAAATAGTGTTATCATAAATAGTGTTATCATAAACAGTGTTATAAACAATGTTATCATAAACAATGTTATCATAAACAATGTTATCATAAGCAGTGTTATAAACAATGTTATCATAAACAATGTTCTCATAAATAGTGTTATCATAAACAATGTTATCATAAACAGTGTTATCATAAACAATGTTATCATAAACAGTGTTATCATAAACAATGTTATCATAAACAATGTTATCATAAACAGTGTTATCATAAATAGTGTTATCATAAATAGTGTTATCATAAACAGTGTTATCATAAACAGTGTTATCATAAACAATGTTATCATAAATAGTGTTATCATAAATAGTGTTATCATAAACAGTGTTATCATAAACAATGTTATCATAAACAATGTTATCATAAATAATGTTATCATAAACAATGTTATCATAAATAGTGTTATCATAAACAATGTTATCATAAACAGTGTTATCATAACCAATGTTATCATAAACAATGTTATCATAAACAGTGTTATCATAAATAGTGTTATCATAAACAGTGTTATCATAAACAGTGTTATCATAAACAATGTTATCATAAATGGTGTTATCATAAACAATGTTATCATAAACAATGTTATCATAAACAATGTTATCATAAACAATGTTATCATAAACAATGTTATCATAAACAATGTTATCATAAACAATGTTATCATAAATAGTGTTATCATAAACAATGTTATCATAAACAGTGTTATCATAAACAATGTTATCATAAACAGTGTTATCATAAATAGTGTTATCATAAATAGTGTTATCATAAACAGTGTTATCATAAACAGTGTTATCATAAACAATGTTATCATAAATAGTGTTATCATAAATAGTGTTATCATAAACAGTGTTATCATAAACAATGTTATCATAAATAGTGTTATCATAAACAATGTTATCATAAACAGTGTTATCATAAACAATGTTATCATAAACAATGTTATCATAAACAGTGTTATCATAAATAGTGTTATCATAAATAGTGTTATCATAAACAGTGTTATCATAAACAGTGTTATCATAAACAATGTTATCATAAATAGTGTTATCATAAACAGTGTTATCATAAACAATGTTATCATAAACAATGTTATCATAAATAATGTTATCATAAACAATGTTATCATAAATAGTGTTATCATAAACAATGTTATCATAAACAGTGTTATCATAACCAATGTTATCATAAACAATGTTATCATAAACAGTGTTATCATAAATAGTGTTATCATAAATAGTATTATCATAAACAGTGTTATCATAAACAGTGTTATCATAAACAATGTTATCATAAATAGTGTTATCATAAACAATGTTATCATAAACAATGTTATCATAAATAGTGTTATCATAAATAGTGTTATCATAAACAGTGTTATCATAAACAATGTTATCATAAATAATGTTATCATAAACAATGTTATCATAAACAGTGTTATCATAAACAGTGTTATCATAAACAGTGTTATCATAAACAATGTTATCATAAACAATGTTATCATAAATAGTGTTATCATAAACAGTGTTATCATAAACAGTGTCGACCATTTCATTTTTTGTTTTACATGTTATTTAATGTCAACTCCAATAATTTTGAGAAATAAAAGCTTTAATTTTTCAATTTCTTTATTTTGTGAAAGATTTATTCATGATGCGTTTGCTTGATTGTTTTCCTTTACAGCATATCGATTTTTTGGGATATCGATTGACAAATCCAGTAAATAAAAAAAAAACTTTTTTATATCTTAAAATATTTTATTACAGCGTTTATTTTTGATAGTTGCTAAAGCTTTTTTTTGGTGGGGGGGTTAGTGCGGTACATGATTTAGTTCTGCAAGGGAAGAAAAAAATGTTTAATGCATATCAAAAAGCCAATAACTTCACACAGCCTGATCTGGTAGCAGTTTTGCCATTCTTCCTCTCATTATTTTAATGTTTTTCTTGATCGAACAGTAGTCACTTCCAAAATTCACAATTACCCCCCCCCCTATATGTAACACGATGTAACTTTATTATAAATTAATATTATCAGTGTAACTTTTGTAACATATTTAAGAAGGACAAAATATACTAGTAAAAATTTTTTTTTTAATTTTTCATCGAACGAAAATAATGAAATTGCGAGATAAAAATCTTGTTTTTATAATTGACGCTTTAAAATAACGTTCCCATGTAGTAGGCATTTCGAACGTGAAAACATACTCGGGTTTAATAAATCTAGCGAAAATCAACTGATGTTCAGATTTTCGTTAAATTTTCGATGCTTATCCATTTTAGAATGAAATTACATATAAAATGCAGTTTCTGTAAAATATATGAAGGGAAATATTTTTTTTAATGCGTGCCCCCATTCCACCCCCGTATTTATTTTTTCGAAATTTGAACAAAATATATTTAAATCTATGGAAATTTTTATTTATTATGAAACACAAGAGTTTAAAAAAAAATTTTTTTTTTAAATACACGTATTAGACAAAAACTTACCTTTCACTTGCAATTAAATAATTGATATAAATTTTATATTATTATCTTTTCTTTTAAAATAGCATTTTTCTCATTAATATTATTATTAATTATTATTATCAGTTGAATTGCCAAGAAAAAAAATTTCGTAAAAATTAATTAATTTTTAAAAGATTAAAATGATTAAATTACATTAATTCAATATGTTCCGTTACAACATTTATTTTTAATTAATTGTTTAATTTTTTTAATATTAAATTTTAATATAAGCATGATTCTTATCAGCTATTTTATTGCCAGATTAAAACCGATTAAAAATATTATTGCACAAACGTTAAACATTTTCTGAACAAAAGTTAAACATTTTACCAAACATAAGTATGGGAGCCAGTAAGTAACCAAATGAACACTCGTAAAACCGTATTTCATATTTAATATACAAATATTTAAAATATTATTAATCATTAAACTGTGCAAATCTTAAAACCTAACAAAATTATAACAAAGATTAATTATTAATTGCAGTTTGAAGAAGATAAAAAAGGATTTAAAAAATCATTAAGTCGCTTCTGCTTTTCCATAGTTCGTATAGTTAACACAAGTCTGACGTCACGGAATCATGCTTCCTTTTTTCATAATTCTTCACATTCGTTTGGGAGTGCCTATTGAACAGTACGCACCGCACCTCTAAAAGTCACCACAGAATTACCCCATTACCCCACCTATATGTAAAACGATGTAACTTTATTATAAATTAATATTTTCAATATAACTTTTATACCATACCAGAAGGGCACAATAAACTAGTAATAATTTTTAAAAAAATCTTTTTTCATCGAACGAAAATAATGAAATTGCGAGATGAAAATCGTGTTTACATAATTGGCGCTTTAAAATAACGTTCCCATGTAGTAAGCATTTCGAACGTGAAAACATACCCGTGTTTAATAAATCTAGCAAAAATCAACTAATGTTCAGATTTTCGTGAAATTTTCGATACTTATCCATTTTAGAATGAAATTACATATAAAATGCAGTTTCCGTAAAATATATGAGGGGAAATAATCTTTTTTAGTGCGTGTCTCCCCACCATATTTATTTTTTCGAAATTTGAACAAAATATATTTAAATTTATGGAAATTTCTATTTATTATGAAACAGAAGAGTTCAAATAAGTAAAACATTTTTTTTAATTAAATACACATATTGAACAAAAATTTACCTTTATGATGCAATTAAAAAAAAAATTATATAAATTTAATATTATGTTGTTGTTTTTAATAGCGTTTTTCGAATTAATATATACTATAATCAGTTGAATTGCTAAGAAAAAGAAACTTCATAAACATTAATTAATTTTAAATTTTATTTCAAATTGTTTCATTACAACATAGATTTTTAATTGTGTTTAAATTTTTTTTTAATATTAAGTGTTCATATAAACATGACTCTTATCAGCTATTTTATCGGCAGATTAAAACCCATTTGAAAATATTATTGTACAAATATTAAGCATTTTGTAGCCCTCCATATTTTGTTTATCTCTTTTTACTGAACAAAATATGGAAGCAGATAGTTACCCAAAATAAACACTCGTAAAACCGTATTTGATATTTAATATAGAAATGTTTATAATATTATTAATCATTAAACTGTGTAAATCTTAAAACCTAACAAAATTATAAGAAAGATTAATTATTAATTGCAGTTTGAAGAAGATAAACAAAGGTTTTTAAAAAATCATTAAGTCGCTTCTGCTTTTCCATAGTTCGTATAGTTAACACAAGTCTGACGTCACGGAATCATGCATATTTTTTTTTTTTTCACAGTAATTTTTTATTATTTTACTTTTTGAATTATTGAAGAATTAACTGCATATTTTTAAGAGTAAATTCTCATTTTCCATTCCCCAGACAGAATCATGAAGTATGATACGTTCCACTATATAACATGTAGACATTATGGAATTAGAAATTCCATAATTAAATAGAAGGCAAACACCTGCGGGTATACTGTGTCATTTATCTAAAAATAGTTGGCCGCTGAGGTTACTCTTTTCATGTTAATTATGTTGACAGAAAATTTATAGCTTGTTTCGTGTCTTAAGACATAAAAAGCATGAACAGCATAACATAAGACAGTCTATGAACATTTAAGGTTTGGTTTTGAATAACTTTTATCAACAATAAAAGACTAGATTGAATGTGCGTGTTCAGAAAGTTAAATCTGATGCTTCAAAATAATACAAAGTAAAATATTGGATAAACAGAGCTTTGTCCCTTTCTAACATATCTAATCAGGTCAACGAATCTCTTAATACGAATTACTTTTCGCCTAATAATACTCATTTAACACTCGAAAATTTAGAGTCAGTAGCATTTATAAGGATAATTTAGAGTCTCAATGATCCTTATACGTGCTACTTGAAAACGTGATTGAAGCCTTGAAAATGTCTTTAAAAATAGTGCTTGTGTTGGTCCGGCTACAAATCTATTATATATAAAGATTAGATATTTTCTTGTTGCTAGTTTACAGAGATTGCAGTTAATCCCGGCAAACTCGAAAGTAAGTTCAAGTTCGACAACTCTAGAAGGGTCACATGAGTATTTACACCGTCAAATCATGTGTTATTTTGTTAAGAAAATTATATTGAACGAATTGAAAGTAAGCACTTGATTAAATAAAGTAAATGAACAAAATATGCATTTTTACATATTTATAATTATTTATTTAACAGAAAAAAGAAACAATTTTAAGAAAGTATATTATTTTTTAACAGAAAAAATATAATTAAAAAAAACTGGAACTTTGTCGTGTGTAAACTCGAAAATAAGTTCGACAACTCTAGAAGGGTCACCGTCAAATCATGTGTTATTTTGTTAAGAAAATTATATTGAACGAATTGGAAGTAAGCCCTTGATTAAATAAAGTAAACGAACAAAATATACATTTTTATATATTTATAATTATTTATTTAACAGAAAAAAAGAAGCAATTTGTAGAAAGTGTATTATTGTCTTAACAGAACAAAATATAATTTTTTTAAAAAACTTTGTCGTGTGTAAACGTAAAACTTGAAATAAAATATTTTTAAAAAAATATTTTACAATATATATTTAAAAACATTGACAATTCGTAATATCGTAATTTGACGGTTTTATTAAAATATATTTGTTTAACCCGTGAAACGTTGCTGTGCGTAATAAAAGAAAATAAAAATAAAAATTAAAAATACTGGCCCTTATATCAACGGATCATTAAATCTAAGGGAAATAACCACTATAAACATAGCAAAAATAAACATATTTGGCAAGATATAATTTGGGACGCTGAAATAATCAGTAGAACAATGTAAGAATGTTAAATGGAGAGAAAAAAAAATGATTGCACGATTACTGTAGCCGAGTTCCGGAAATTGCTAAAGCAGTTTACGAAAAGGAAACAAAGGTAGTGAAGTTAATCAACAAACTTGAAATATAACAATGTTAAGTAGGGACTGCCAAAAGTCACCACAGAATTACCCCACCCTATATGTAACACGATGTAACTTTATTATAAATTAATATTATCAATATAACTTTTGTACCATTTAAAAGAAGGGTAAAATAAACCAGTAATAATTTTAAAAAATTTTTTCATCGAACGAAAATAATGAAATTGCAAGACAAAAATCGTGTTTACATAATTGCCGCTTTAAAATAGCGTTCCCATGTAGTAGACATTCCGAACGTGAAAACATACCCGTATCTAATAAATCTAGCAAAAATCAACTAATGTTCAGATTTTCGTTAAATTTTCGATAGTAATCCATTTTAGAATGAAATTACATATAAAATGCAGTTTTCGTAAAATATACGAGGGGAAATATTTTTTTAGCGAGTGTTTTTTTTTTTTAATTTAAATACACATATTGAACAAAAATTTACCTTGAAGTTGCAATTAAAAAATTGATATAAATTTAATATTATGTTTGTTTTTTTTAAATAGCGTTTGTTCGAATTAATATATACTATAATCAGTTGAATTGCCAAGAAAAAGAAACTTCGTAAACATTAATTAATTTTTAAAAGATTAAAACGATTAAAATTCCATTATTTCAAAATGTTCCGTTACAACATAGATTTTCAATTAATTGTATTAAAATTTTTTTTTTTTTTAATATTAAGTTTTAATATAAGCATGACTCTTATCAGCTATTTTATCGGCAGATTAAAACCAATTTGAAAATATTATTGTACAAATATTAAGCATTTTGTAGCCCCCCCTCATATTTTGTTTGTCTCCTTTTACCGAACAAAATATGGAAGCCTGTAGGTAACCAAAAGAACATTCAGTAAAACCGTATTTGATATTTAATATAGAAATGTTTATAATATTATTAATCATTAAACTGTGTAAATCTTAAAACCTAACAAAATTATAACAAAGATTAATTATTAATTGCAGTTTGAAGAAGATAAACAAAGGTTTTAAAAAATCATTAAGTCGCTTCTGCTTTTCCATAGTTCGTATAGTTAACACAAATCTGACGTCATGGAAACATATGCGGTTCAATCTTCACAATCGTTTGGCAGCCCCTAATGTTAAGTAACAAAATAAACGTACACAAAACGTAAACAACCTCTTACAATGAAAGAATGTTAATTAATTAACAAAAATTAAATAAACTTATTTATTAATTAAGACGTTGTTGTCCAATTAACCGAAGAAAAATGTTTTCCTCATTTAAGAGAGAAAAACAAAACAAACCGAACACTTTATCTTGTGCCGAACGTTGTAATTTTTTTCCTCTTTTGTTTTAAATACATTTGTACATAATAGTAAAAAAATAAAATCAACTTTAATCATAGACAGAAATGACTGATTGCCTAAAATGAGGAAAAACAAATTTCTTATTTTTGTATTTTTTATTTTCGTTAAAATGTTTTTTACATCGATGGTTTAAATACGTCAAAATCGGTACTTGTGCATTTAACAAACCAGACGTAACTCAGCATTTGCTCGGCTTTGTCCGGCGCATGACATCAACAGCCGGATATAACCGAGCGTTGGCGATAAAATAAAACAACGCTACAAAATAACTGTACAATGAAATTGAAAAATGTAGAAACATAAAAAAATTAGATAAATAAAAAGCAAAAACCTATCGTTCATTTATGTTTTTGTTTTTTTAATTATTATTGTTTGAAATTGTTTTCTGTTTTCAAAATAAATACATATAAAACAAGTTTTTTTTTTGTTAACTTTTTTTTTTGTCTGAACTGGGTTTTTTTTTTTTTTTTTTTTTCAATTTTTAACGTAAAAAAGGGGAGGGGGGCAGGAACAAGGATTATTTGTACATTTTTTTCGCCAGAAACAAGGATTTGTAGAAAAGTAACTTATCTTGCCTTTGATAATATTTGTTATATATTTGTTTTTTTGACAACTTTTTCGAATCTGTGTACAGTAATACAAACCCCTTTTTATTTATTAGTGGAAGGAGGGTTTCGGACTTCCTATTTGGTACAGTGACCAAGAAACCCTCTTTTTCGGCGGGGTCGTATCCACCGAAGACCCAGACCACTGGTGTCACAAGTCTGCCGGCGGTTAAAAACGGACTTGTCGATTTCTACCGTATGACCTGGGCCTCCAATCTGCCGGGGTTCCTAAGAAAATAGTCCCTGTATAAATCACGCAGGAAAATTTTCCAATCCACGATTGTGTGGCGAGAACGTAACCCACATTCGCGATGGAGATTTTTTGTAGATGCCATCTCGAACGCCTATAAGTATATTATTTTTATTATGCATGCGATGGTTAGTCGGGATTTTGAGAAGAAGGTCCCAATCCTAATGGAGGTCCATCGACGACATGTTACACTTCTACACCTCCAACCGTAACCGTCGGAAAGGCTTGTTCTCTTTGCAAGTACACAATCCTGGCCAAAATGTAAACACCTTTTCTCTTCTGCCAACAATTTCCGTTGCTGGCAAAAGTTTAGTGCAGCCTCTGGGGTCTGGAGCTGGTCCGCAAGGTTTGTAATATTCATTATTATTTCGTCGGTTATCTTTTTAAAACAAAATTTTTTTTTTAACTCTCTTCAAATAAGCGTTTCTTGAGTTGTGACACTCTTCCAATTGATAGCGAAATTCTCGTCTGCTTAATCGGCAACGCTCGGTTATATCCGGCTGTTGACGTCATGCGTCGGACAAAGCCGAGCAAATGCTGAGTTACGTCTGGTTCGTTAAATGCACAAGTACCTCAAAATCTCCTTCAAAAGCGGTTTCTATTTTCGTTTTGTGTACGCCAATTATCATGCGCCTCAAATCATACCTTGCAAAATGTAACTACACAATAGTAAAAAAAAAAAAAAAATAAAAAAAAAAATAAAATTAAACTTTAACCATAGCCAGAAACTGACAAAAGCATATTTGCCGGTTTCGGCAAAATAGTCTCTGGCCATTTTTCTTTTCTTTTTTTTTTTTCTTCCTTTTTCTTTTCTTTTTTTATGTTCGTTTCATTTTTAAATACGAAACAAATTAAGTATGGCGCTTATGTCAACGGATCATTACATCTAAGGGAGATAACCAACATAGACATAGCAAAAAATAAGCATATTTTGCAAGATATAATTTGGGACGCTGAAATAATCAGTAGAACAATGAAAAAATGTTAAAAAAAAGAAAAAATTACACGATTATTGTAGCTGAGTTCAGTCAATTATTATGCGCCTCAAATGATACCTTGCAAAATGTAACTACAGAATAGTAAAAAAAAAAAAAAAAAAAAAAAAAATTGAATTAAACTTTAACCATAGTCAGAAATCGACGGTTTAAATACTTCAAAATCTCCTTCAAAAAAGTTTTTATCATCTTGACGCTGACTGGTTACCTAAAATAATGAAAAACAATTTTTTCCTGTGATCATTATTTTTTTTTTTTGTCTCATTTAACATTCTTTCATTGATTATTTAGCGTCTCAAATTATATCTTGCCAAATATGCTTATTTTTGCTATGTCTATTCTGGTCATCTCCCTTCTTGATCCGTTGACATAAGCGCCAAAATATTTAAATAATTTTTAAAATATTTTTTTATTAAATATTAATAAAATATTTTTTTTTTTATGTTTTAAAACTTTAATAATTCGTAATATCGTGATTTAACGGTGTAAATACTCATGTGACCCTTCTAGAGTTGTCGAACTTACTTTTGAGTTTGCCGGGCAGTTAACTGCAAAGCATGTTCTGTTGGAAATGAATGTTTGTATAAAATAGGCGAGAAGGCATTTTTTTTTTTTTTTTAAATAAAAAGTACAAACGTATTTATTTTAATAATAGGGGCATTTTAGAACCAACGAGTTGAGACCCTTCTTGAAAGTCGAAAGTTCAACCTTTTTCAACCGTCGACGATAGTTTCCATGTAACAAAACTTTAATGGCGCCATAGTTAATCAATTTCCTTCAAAAAGGGAGATTATTTAAACTCTTTTACCGTTCTTCCCTAATGAAATATTAAAGTGAAAAAAGTAAATACTTTTTTTCTTTAATATTTTATTGTTGCGTTTTATTTTGAACCAGCAGATGTAGGTGTATCAGAATTTTTGTTAGGAATTTTTGACACCCCTAACACGAAACTGCAAATAAAATATTAAAAAAACTCGTAATTTCTCTTTTAAAGGTGGGTTGTTTATTTTCTTTATGGATTATACTTCCAAAATAAACTATTAAAGTTGTATAAAAAGTAATAGAAATATTTTTTTTAAAATAGTAATGAAATTAATTGAATGTTACGAGTTCAGTATTTTTCAATTTTTAAACTTTAAAAATCTATCAAAATTTTTCTATCGATTCTTTTTTTACGATATTTTCGGGGTCAATGTGAAATTTTATGCTCTTTCCAATAAACCGAATATAATATTTTAGACATACGTTTTTTTTTAATTCACCCCCCCCATTTTCAAATGTCTATTAAAAAGTAAATAATTAATTTATGTACCAAAGTTTTATATATCACAAATTGAAGATAAAAGATCAATAAATTATATATTCAAATTTAAAACAAAAAAAAGTAGTGTTTTTTAGAAATTTACCTTTAAAGTCTGAAGTTAAAAACCTTTTTTTTTTTTTTAAAAAACAAAAACACGTTGTTTGTTTGTTTTTAATAAAACCTTGGTCCTTACTCCTTTAATTGAAAAAAAAAATCAGGGCTTGAATTACATTTTTTGAGGAGTTATAAGCTTCGAAAAATAGCGGGTGGAATTATTCAATAGTTTTCACAAAATTTCTGACACTGCTATAGCAGTTGTGCCGTGTCGGCACACACAACGCCGAGTCGAACACAGTACACTCAACATCGTCTTACCATCAACGCTTACCTTGTGAACTTGGAGTATAGGAAATTCCCATATGCACAAAACTAAATCACTGGAATAACAAAAATACCCTGACTTAGGGTAAGGATAATGAGTAAATGTTGGATAAAATGATGGTTAAAATTATTACAAACTTGCCAGGATTCGAACCTGGAATATTCTGATTCATAGTCATCCATTGCACCACAAGTCCTGTCTGTATGTCAAAAGATGTTACCGCGACTGTATACAGACAGCGCTAAATTCTGTTGAAAAGGTAACTTTTTCGACAATTGTACGAAACAGTCCCAAAAAATCCTTATTTCAGGCTTTTTGTGTGACTCAGCATTGTTCGTTACGAACCATATATAGATAAGGACAATCTAGGGACTCGCACCTTTGAGGGGGAAAAAAAATTTCAATTCGGTGCATCCGTTCGAAAGTTTTATTGGTATATATATTCACACATACATAAATAAATAAACATTATAAATTTGATTAATAGTATAGATAAATTCTTTTTATTTTGTAAAAATATTGTCTTATTTTTGTTTCTGTAGTAATTTAATTCTTTTGACTTTAATATTTTCTTCTTTTTTTTCGCCTTTAGAAAATTATTAATTTTCCTCACATTTTTAGTCATAATTTTATATATTTCATTTTATTTATTGTATCGTAACTTCACTGTAATCACAGCAAGACTACTCAAACAGAATAAGGGCGCATTGCCCCAACTGTAAAACCCACTTGCACATGCAGGTGGGTAAACATCGTTTCAACCGCGCATACATTTCCTTTTCTACACCCATGCAAATTCTATGGACTTATAAGCAAAACTTCACCTTTTCATGCGGACGTTGGAAGAAGCATCTTACGTCACAGTGATGTTGTTTTTTTCATCCAATCGGATTATGGGGAAAACAAATTTTAAAAAATGTTTTTTTTTCTGAAAGTCCCCGTGGAGACGGTTTTGATCTATAAAATGGGCATTTTTTGTGTCCAAACGAATCAGTTGACTTTTTTGAGCAGCATATTACTTCTTTATTACATCATCATCATTATTATTATTATTAATTTTATTTTTTTATTATTATTATTTTTATTATTATTTGTTTTTTTTAATTTGTATTATTATTATTTTGTATTATTATTTTTTTTATTTTTATTATTATTATTTTTATTATTTTCTTCTTCTTATTATTTTTTTCATTATTTTTATTTATTTATTATTATTATTTTATTTATTATTATTTTATTATTTTTATTTATTTTTTATTATTATTATTATTATTATTTTATTTATTATTATTTTATTATTTTTATTTATTTTTTATTATTATTATTATTTTATTGTTATTTTATTATTATTATTATTATTATTATTATTATTATTATTCATTATTATTAGTATTTTTATTTATTATTATTATTATTATTTTATTTTTTATTATTATTTTATTTTTATTATTATTTTATTTTTATTTATTATTATTATTATTATTATTTATTTTTATTTTTTTATTATTTTTAACAACAACAACAACAACTGAGCAGCAATTCCTTTCTACCATTTGTATATTTTTGTACAATTTTTTGAAAAAAACTTCTATTTTAGTCATTGGCTTCTATTAAGTGTGTATTGAGGATGCAGGGTCATTTCAAGAATCTCCATAATTGGATTTTTTCAAATAATTCTTTTTAGGTCTGGGAATGCTAGGTTTTCTGGGAAAGGGATTGGTTAGGTAATATCTCTCTTTAGCCTAAGCAACTGATAGTGTTTCATAGGGTTCTACACCCCAGAGGTGACTGTGCTGTGGGTAGGTGGAAAATACTTTAATTGCCTCTGTTATTGTTTCCATTTTGTGACTGGGGTCTGATACTGGCGGGGTGAATTCATCTAGAAACCACACTAACAGTATAGGATTTGGCAGTACCTGATTGCAACTCAATTTTCCCAAATGAAAATTTGTTGCCTTTTTTTCTTTTTTTACATAGGCGTCACCACATATCAAGACCGAGAGGTCACTCAAGGATAAGGGTTAAAGCGTGTACAGTAGTCAAAAGGACAATATAGTAATCGATAGTAATGGAAGTTCGGTAAATTTGTTAACTTAAGTGGAACGGCTCATCAGAAACTTGTTTACATTGGACTTGAAGACAACCATATTATAGACAGCTGGAAAGAAGGAAAACGGAAGACAATTCCACAGGCGTGCAGTTCTAAGAAAGAAACTTTGATCATGGAATTTACGTTTAGGTTTAGGTACAGATAAAGAGTGGGGGAAATTATAGATAATGTTTTCAGCTAGAGGAGTGTTTCTTGTAAAAGTTTGGCGAGGGGGAACCATAGATTGAAGCTCAGTTGAACACTTTCCATGAAAATAACGATAAAGCAGAGACAAACTCGCAACATCTCTTCTGTGAGATAGAGGTTGCAGCAAAGAGAAAAGGACATCTCCCACGAGGCCATGAAGTCTATTTTGAACCCTATCAAGGCAGGACACATCCTTTCTAGCAGCTCCTGCCCAGATGTGGCAACAGTATTCCATCCTTGGACGTACCTGGCTCTTATATAGATAGAGAATTGCATCAGCAGTAAGATATCTACTGGATTGATAAAAGGATCCGACCATTTTTCCAGCAGCCTTGGCAACAGATTTGATGTACGTGTCCCATTTAAGATGAGGAGTAAAGGTCAAGCCCAGAAGCTTGTCAAAACTTGAGGCCTCCCCAAGACGAGAGCCATTCATTTTAATTGATGCCAGATGGGGATCAGAACGTTGATGGTGTAAAGATAGAAGCACTGTGACATTTTGTATTCTATTTTTTCTTATTCAGTCTTTTGATTTCTTTAACTGTACCAATCGAATTACTACCGAGTGCAATGTTCACCCCTCTCACCTTAAATTGATAAAGGTGAAAGGTTACACTGGCTAACATACTTTTGATGCCCAAGGTTTCTAAGCTGATTCGGACTAATTTGGGGCTGCTGATTCCAAAAATCATATTAATTTTTCTGATCAGGGATTGAATTACATTTTTCAATTAGTTATAAGCTTGGAAAGATAGGAGGTCGAATTATTCAATATTTTTCACGCATTCATAAGGTCAGTTTCTGACACACCTAATGGTGGACATATTTGGACTGGAAAATCTTCAATACTACTGTAGAGGACTAGGATATATAAATCCCAATCCCTTACAAAAAAATAATGAAACGAATGGAATTGAAGGAAACACAGACTCAATTGATGGATAAGATAAACGTCGTGTATTTACTGTTGAAAGAATGTTTTAGATATAACACATGTTCATGTCCGCGCGAGTGTAACCAATGCTCGTTGCGAGACTGGTATTGTAGAAGGAATAGGAAATATGTGTTCATCTCAAGTTTGAGTCACTATCGTTTGTTCGCGCGTGGGAATTGAAGTGAGTGTTGTAGTGGAAACTGAAATGATAGTCCAGTGTGTAGACAAAGAAGAGAATATGAGAGTTGATGTCAGTTAGTAGTCAGCTACGCGAAGGTGTTCTCAGGGAACAGTAGTAGATAGAGAGAGAAAGAGTGGGAATGTGTACGTACGGTCTGTTAGCTCGTGCCCCATACATAGTAGTAAGTGGGCGTAAGGTACGCGTGTGTGTGCGCCGACCAGCCACCTAGGAGGCTAGTCTCGAAAAGGAAGAAGCCGGTTGTTGCTCTTTGTTTTATACTTGTTTCCGGTGGTCATTTGCGCATGTGTATATTTCCTTAGAAAGCGGAAGTGACGTCCATGTGTGCGCTCGTGTGCGCGTGTGTGAGTACATATGTGTGCATTAGCGTGTGTGTATATACACGTGAATGTGAGTGTATGTACGCGAACATGAATAAATGTACGTGTGTGGACGTGGGCGCGTATGTTTGTGTGCGCGTATGTACATGACATAGCTTGAAATGTGTAAGTGTGTTTTTGTGTGAGACTTGAAAAAAGCTTGTACACTACCTTATCTCTTATAGACGTGATGTTGCCAATGTTTTTTTTAATGAATACTCGTCACAATTGTCTGTTCTATTCCCTTCTTCGTTTAACTGTTTGATCTAATTATCTCCATTAATTCACTAGTTTGATATCTCATTATAGTATAGCGACTTATTCTAATAGCTTCTTTCCAAGAACTGCAAGGTTGTGAAACTCTCTAAGTCAAAGCCAAACAGCTGTTTATCTACAACTAAAGCCTTGATGTTGATAAGCAGAACATGGCCAACCGCCACTTTTATGTTGCCATATCTTCAGCAATTCAAAGTCTTTCCCTCAGCCTTTAGGACTTCTGCTGATTTCTGCTTTGAAAAGCGACTGCTTTACTCATCAGACATCCTGGGCATAGATTTTAATAATTTTTCTTTTTTCTGTGTGTTTTTTTTTTTAACAACTTGATTTTTCTTCCACTTTTTTGGCCAATAACGGAATCTGATCGAACACCATTTACTGCAAACTTTAAGTCAGGTTTTCTTCTAGTTTACCTTAATTTGGAATGTGCAACACCAGGATCAGTCTTGTTCAACCCTTTATGTCCTGGAAGTAAAAACATGTAGCGATCATTTACTTCCCATTTAGATCTTATCCATATTGGCCTTTCAAATATAACTGATATTTTTTTTATTAATAAAATCATCGGCAAAACTTGCGGAGAATGCTCTGTTTTACGGTTGTTGTAAAAATGGAACGGAAATTTAAATTTAGTTCCATTTTAAATTTGGTACGTTTTTACATTACGTCCAACTCGTCGTTCACATTCGACATGTTAACTTTCATAGGTTTTTTGGGTATGCTGACAAGGTATGGGGGTGTCTATTCCGAAAGCCGTTCTTAACATGGGGAGGTTGGGGAGTGTCTGTTCGTTGTAAGCATACTCTAAACTGATTTTTTCATTTAAAAAATCGAATATATATATATATATATATATATATATATATATTTCGGTTTTTCTACATAATTTTTTTTTTTTCGGTTTTTTGTGTATAAAAAAGTACGATTATTGAATGTTATTTTTTTGATTACTATCGTTTTGGGGTTGCACAATAAAAAAAAATAAAATAAAGATTAAAACAGAACGAAATTTCACAACAACCGTAAAACAGAGCATTCTCCACAATTCATCGAATTTTTCTTACATTAAAAACAATTCTTAGCATTAAGTTATACTATTTCTTCTTTTTTTAATTGCATGGCAGTTCAAATTGCATGGCCGTTCAAATTGCATGGCCGTTCAAATTGCATGGCAGTTCAAATTGCAATGGCCGTTCAAATTGCATGGCCGTTCAAATTGCAATGGCCGTTCAAATTGCATGGCCGTTCGAATTGCATGGCCGTTCAAATTGCATGGCCGTTCAAATTGCATGGCCGTTCAAATTGCAATGGCCGTTCAAATTGCATGGCCGTTCAAATTGCAATGGCCGTTCAAATTGCATGGCAGTTCAAATTGCATGGCAGTTCAAATTGCAATGGCCGTTCAAATTGCATGGCCGTTCAAATTACAATGGCTGTTCAAATTGCAATGGCTGTTCAAATTGCAATGGCCGTTCAAATTGCATGGCCGTTCAAATTACAATGGCTGTTCAAATTGCATGGCAGTTAAAATTGCAATGGCCGTTCAAATTGCATGGCCGTTCAAATTGCAATGGCCGTTCAAATTGCATGGCCGTTCAAATTGCAATGGCCGTTCAAATTGCATGGCAGTTCAAATTGCATGGCAGTTCAAATTGCAATGGCCGTTCAAATTGCATGGCCGTTCAAATTGCAATGGCCGTTCAAATTGCATGGCAGTTCAAATTGCAATGGCTGTTCAAATTACAATGGCTGTTCAAATTGCAATGGCTGTTAAAATTGCAATGGCTGTTAAAATTGCAATGGCCGTTCAAATTGCATGGCTGTTCAAATTGCATGGCCGTTCAAATTGCAATGGCCGTTCAAATTGCATGGCCGTTCAAATTGCAATGGCTGTTAAAATTGCAATGGCTGTTAAAATTGCAATGGCCGTTCAAATTGCAATGGCCATTAAAATTGCAATGGCCGTTCAGATTGCAATGGCCGTTCAAATTGCATGGGCGTTCAAATTGCATGGCCGTTCGAATTGCATAGCCGTTCAAATTGCATGGCCGTTCAAATTGCATGGCCGTTCAAATTGCATGGCCGTTAAATTGCATGGCCATTCAAATTGCAATGGCCGTTCAAATTGCATGGCCGTTCAAATTGCAATGGCCGTTCAAATTGCATGGCTGTTCAAATTGCATGGCCGTTCTAATTGCAATGGCCGTTCTAATTGCAATGGCTGTTCAAATCGCAATGGCCTTTCAAATTGCAATGGCCTTTCAAATTGCAATGGCTTTTAAAATTGCAATGGCTGTTCAAATTGCAATGGCCGTTAAAATTGCATGGCCGTTCTTGTTCAATTTGACTTCTCATTTAAACACACAGCAAATCTTTCTTTTTTTTTTGTGCACTTGTACAGACATTAAAAAATGAAAATACAAAAAAAAGGTTATATTGTACGTATCTGTTTTGAACTGAAGATCCCCGAAAAAAAAAATTTCACTCAATTAGATCGAATATTTTTTTTTTTTTTTTTACAGCGGAAAAACACGTTTTTATGACAGCACGTTGGAATTTTAATAAATTTTTGTTTGGATGTGAGAAACGCCATGGGAAGATAACTCCAGTTAAAGCGCCCACACTCCCTCCCCATCTTTAATTCTAGCCTTTCTTCCTAAAAAATCGAACCTTTTGCTCGATATCATAACAAATTGTTTTTTTCGCTATAAAACAAAAACTACTTGAAATTAAGTGATTTTTTTTTTCTGGAGAACTTCATTCCATAACGGATACATACAATTTAAACTTTTTTTTTTTTCGATATTTTCATTTTTTAATGTCTTGATTAAACTGTACAAGTACCTTTTTTTATCGCTACTCATATTAAAAGTGATTGTTTAAAATGATGTGTTTTCTTTTTATTGTGAAGATTAATGATGTGTTTTCTTTTTATTGTGAATATTAATGATGTTTTCTTTTTATTGTGAAGATTAATATTTTAGCAATACGAATACTTTGGGTACTTGTACAGGTTAATCAAGACATTAAAAAATTCAAATATAAAAAAGGTTATATTGTACATATCCGTTTTGGACTGAAGATCTCCGAAAAAAAATTTCAGGGCAAATTTGGCGTTTTTTACGCTCTTGCGTGGAACAATGCTCCATGCAAGAGCGCAAAAAAGGTCAAATTTGGCCTCAAAAAGGCCAGTCTGGCAAGCCTTAGAAAGGCCAAATTTTCAAAACAAGATGGCAGCCCCGATTGTTTTACATTTAGTCTAATAAAAAATGTTGAAAAAAAAATAATAAAAATTAAATTTTGGGGGGATTTATTTCAGCCCTATGATCTAATAATGTGTTTTGTATAAAAATAAATAATTTTTATAAATTTTTGTCTGTCAAATAATTTACGCCGTTGGAATACACATTTGTCAATTTCATTTAATTTGATCGAGTAGTTTTTTTTTTTGTTTTTTTTTTTCAGCGGAAATACACGTTCTTATGAGAGCGCGTTGAAGTCAGCCATTATGGAATTTATTGAACACGCCACGGGGAGATAACTCAATGTAACCATCGAACCTTTTTCTCGGTATAACAACAAATTGTTTTTTCGTTGTAAAAAAAAATCCTTGATGAAATTAGGTGAAATCTTTTTTCGGAGAACTTCAGGTACGTCCACGGCGATGTGTAAAACGTCAATAGTACACATTTTAATAGTGACGTCATCATTTCGTGTGTTTGTGTTAATTTCTATGGATAAGCGTTCGCGTTATAGTTACTAATGGAGTTATGTTTCTTTTTTGCTGTGGATAAAACATATTATAAAACTTACCTTTCGTAAAACAAATACATTTTTATTAACGAACTACACAGACAAGAGTAAATAAAATAAAATTAATTTTAACGTATTTTGTCGACACATGTATTTAAAAATAATGTTCTTTATAAGCCTCCGTACATTTTTGAAAAAGAGCGCCAAACATAAGAACCACCCTCTTTCAATTGAAATAATAAAATCAAAACGAATTTTTTAAGGTTGATTTTTATTTATAATTTTTATTATCTCAATAGTCTTATATTCTTTTTTATGAATATATTTTTTTATTATTGGAAACCTGTTATTAAAAAAAATCCATTTAAACTTCATATCGCGTAATATTTGAATTTAATATCATTTAAAGTTTTTGAAAAATAATTAATTTTTAGAATTTTTTTTTTAAATTCTATTACAGAGGAAAAAAATTATCCAGAAAGTGTTACCTTTTTGTTTGTTTTTTTAAACATAATATTGAATTTAGGTCCAATTTTATTTACAACTTGGAGGTACGTGAAATAAAGAGCAGGATTTTATATATATAATTACCATTTTTTTTAGTTATTTGATCTTTTCAGCTTTAAAAAACGTTGAAACTTTTATCAACCCACATGTATTTTGCTTAGTTTTCGGACCATGAAATATAGGAAAGGGGGTAGAACACCTAAAATATATTTCAGCTAATATATTTATCGAAACCTACTTTAAGTTTATTTAATAATGATTGAATATCGAAAATTTCAGGAAAATATGATTATTACTTGATTTTTACTAGATTTTTAAAACATAGGTGTGTTAACGGCTTAAAAAACATCACTACATAAGAACGTTGTTTTAAAACGTCGATAATGTAAGTAAACACGATTTTTGTCTCGCATTTTCATTATTTTTGTATGCTGTAAAAATATTTAAAAAATATTAGAAGCTTTTTCTATTAAATGGTAAAAAAGTTAGGATGATAATATTAAATTACAATTACATCGTGTAAATTACATCGTGTAGGGGGGTTAAAACTGTGGCACGCGTTGGAGGTAGAACAACTTCGTTCCATAATAATGCAATATAACCTTTTTTTGATGGTTTCATTTTTTAATGTTTTTATTAAACTGTACAAGTACCATAATTTTTTATTTGGCACAATACATGACAAAAAAAAAAAATCAAACAAAACTTGAAATCACAATAAATGAAAATAATTATTCTAATTTTCTGCGAGCTTTCTTTTCTTGTCGCCATTTTAAATGTCGACTTCCATTCGTCCAATTCGCCTTATGCAAATGCGTCTTATAATCGTTTGTTTACTGAAAGCAAATTGCTAAATATAAAGTAAGTATTAATTGAATTTAATTGATTTTAGATTTTTTTTTTTTACTACAGGAACGCATTAAAAACATGTTCGTTTTTGTTTTTATGAGTCAACATTCCATGTTTGTAGATATGACACAAGTTTTAGACACTCAACAAAAAATGTTATGAGTGTCGAAAATTTGTGTAAGTAAAATTAAGAAAATAGGGTTTGATTCGAAAAAGTTGTCAAAAAGCAAATATATAACAAATTAATGTTATCAAAGGTAAGACGAGTTACTTTTCTACCAAACTGGATATAATTCTGGTGTTTTTATTCAATGTAACATGTTTATTCAGCTCGAAAAGCATACAGTGTTTACCGATGTATTGGAAAATTCAAAATGGCGCCCGACTCTCTTTAACACGGTAAGTTCGGGAAAAGGTGTTATAAATAATAAACTAGACAAAATACTGTTGGAAATTCGCTCAATATATGTTACCGTGACATAAGTTGACATATATTCGGTAGGTTTTTAATAGTATTTTGTCTAGTTTATTATTTATAACACCTTTTCCCAAACTTACCATGTTAAAGAGAGAGCCGGGCGCCATTTTGAATTTTCCAATACATCGGCAAACATTGTATGTTTTTCGAGCAGAATAAACATGTTACATTGAATAAAAACACGAAAAATATATCCAGTTTGGTAGAAAAGTAACTTATCTTGCCTTTGATAACATTTATTTGTTATATATTTGTTTTTTGACAACTTTTTCGAATCTATGTGTACAGTAATACAAACCCATTATTTATTTTTTAAACTCCATACAATTTGCGAAATTTGTATAAAGTGAAAAAAAACTTGAAAAATCACAAAATAGAAGAATGGCGACAAATTTTTCATAAATACAAGAAAAAGAGCCAAAGTGAACATTAAAAATAGTAAAAAGTCAGTACAAACATATACTTTATAGCTTGTAAAAGTCAATACGTTAAAGTGGAACATAAAAATAAAAGTCTTACTTTTGACTTGAAATCTTATGAAAAAGATGTAGATGCGTATATATATATTAAAAAAAAAAAAATCATATTTAAGCAGACAACTAAGGCTTCCGCTATCTATGGGCGGCACTAAGTGACAAGGTTTCATTATTGATAACAATTTATTAATTTTCAATGTCGTAATTTGTAACCAGCAAAAATTTTTTTTTTTTTCTTTTTTTTAATACACAGTGATCACCACTTATCAAGGCCCGGAAGCCACTCAGGGATAAGGGTTATTGCAAGTACATTATGTTAGTGTGGAGATTTGATGAAGTGTTTACTTAAGGGGGCGGTTCATTAGGAATTTGTTAATATTAGACTTGAAGACATCCAAGTTGTAGTCCGGAGGGAAGCAGGCAGACGGAACAGAGTTCCACAGGCGTGCAGTTCTAAGAAAGAAGCTTTGTTCATGGAATCCGCGTTTTGATTTAGGCACAGATATAGAGTGGGGGAAATTTTTCACAGTGGATTCAGCTAGACGGGTGTTTTTCGTGAAAGATTGGCGAGGGGGGACAAGGGATTGGAGTTCAGACGAGCACCTGCCATGAAAATAACGATAAAACAAGGATAGGCTCGCAACGTCTCTTCTGTGGGAGAGGGGTTGCAGGGTAGAGAAAAGGGCATCCCCCACTAAACCACGAAGTCTATTTTGTACTCTGTCAAGGCAGGATAGGCTGTTTTTGGCAGCTCCTACCCAGATATGGCGACAGTATTCCATCCTTGGACGTACTTGGCTTTTATATAGATAGAGAATTGCATCAGTAGTGAGATATCTTCTGGAGCGGTAGAAGGATCCCACCATCTTTCCAGCGACCTTGGCAACAGACTTGATGTACGTGTTCCATTTCAGATCAGGAGTAAAGGTTAAACCCAGAAGCTTGTCAAAACACGGGGCCTCACCCAGACGAGAGCCATCCATCACAATTGATGCCAGCTGGGGATCAGAGCGTTGATGATGTAAGGATAGGAGTTTGGTTTTGGATGCATTAAAGGTAACTAGCCACATCTTCCCCCACTGAACCACGCGCTCGAGATCAGAGGAGAGAGAATCAGAGAGAACTTTGTCATTTACAGCCTTTGATGTGTTGCCGTAGATGGTCGTGTCATCAGCATAGATGTCAACGAATGATTTAAGTATGTGTTTAGGGAGGTCATTGATGTAGATCAGGAAGAGAGTTGGGCCCAGGATTGACCCCTGAGGGACTCCAGCATTTATATTGCAGGCCTCCGATTTTTGTCCATCTACCACTACTCTTATGAGCCTATCGGAGAGAAATGATTTAATGATTGAGAAAACATTTCCAGTTATACCGTAGCTGGAAATCTTGTGAAGTAGACCCTTATGCCATATCTTGTCGAAGGCCTTTGATATGTCAAGAGCAATTGCCCTAGAAAGGAAGCCTTTGTCAAGAGATTCACTAATCCTGTGGGATATAACCGTCAGCACATCTGCGGTAGATCTTGCAGAGCGGAAACCATATTGTGTGTCACTAAGAAGGTTATTCCTGCTGAGGTGGTTGACTATTTCTCTATTTAATATTGATTCCAGCAACTTACTCATAACACAGAGGAAACTTATTGGTCTGTACTGAGAGGGAGATGACTTATCACCTGAATTCTTAAATACAGGGCAAACTGATGAGGTCTTCCAGGGGGTCGGAAAGCACTTCTCCTTAAGGCAGCGCTTAAATAGTTTCATAAGTATGGGAGCAAGTTCTGGTTGAAGCTTTTTCGGTTTTTTATTAGCTTGGCGACCTCATGCATGGATATTTGTATGTTACCTAGCTTGTTCTGTGTTATAGGAGGAAATATGGGGAGTTGATGGCCTTCGTCGCATAGGGTAGAATTAGCTGCAAAGTTCTGACGAGATGACCTCTGGTCCATTGATAATGGTTGGGATAGAACGCACACTTCTGATATAAAACCAAAACACTGAGGGAGGGAGAACTTTTTAGTCTTTGCTGACAACATTTCTAGAACAGATTATCAAATTATCTGGTTTGCAAATCTAATTGCTTGAGGACTTGATAGGCTATGCCAATCACTCGGCTTACACACTCCTAATTTATCCATTAGCCTGGCACAGAGGTACAATATAAGACACCCAGTGCTTGGTCTTGTTTCTTGGCTAGGACAATGTATGCCATCTCACTATTCCCACTTTCTTTCTCTCTTTCACAAACTGAGCAAATCAGAATGTTTGTATGCCAGTTATGTTTTTTTTTCACTCGTCTTGTCTCTTCTCTGACAGACTGAGGGTACAAGTGTGACGTTTGTCTGACTGCTGTTTCTAACTGAAAGTGCAGGAACCCTAAATCTATATAAGCACTTGCAGCAGCTGCTCTATCACCAGTTGTATAGTATTTAGATGGTTGTAGTGCCATGTCCTGCATGGAAAGAAGCTTGCATTTATCCTCAGTAGACTTTCTTGAGCCAAGACTCGGCTAATAGTAAACTTGTGTGTGCAAATTTTGGCATCAAACTGATCCAGTTCGTCTAACCTACTCTACCTTCAAACTGAAACTATCATATGTGATGATATCCTCATATTAAAATCTTGATCAAACTAGATACACAAACAAAACCAATTAGCCTCCTCCCATGAGTCTTGTATTCCCAAATATTCATGGGCCTAAAAGTAATTTAGATTGTATAGAATCTTTTTTCTTAGTAAACTCCCTGGATATCCTAGAATTAAGTGAAACCAATCTACACTCCTCAATTTTCTCTAATTGCTTTAACATTGCAGAATACCCCCCCCTCTTCCGTAAGGACTCGGACAAATATGTGCACAGATTTTGAATCTATATTCGGAACCCCTCTTTGACTGTTAGCATAATCTAGAATTAGATGATCAGGCCTTCATTTATTTTAGAATAGCCTTTCAACACTTCATTAGTAACTTGTATTTTCTCTACTAATCGACCATGCACTCTCCTTAGATACTAATACCTCAATACGTGTGTTTGGTATTTTTCATGTCTACCACAGTAATAGGCTTGGCTTCTTGAGTTACACAGATGCAGCATTCATAGTTACACAGATGCAGCATTCATAGTTACACAGATGCAGCATTTATAGTTACACAGATGCAGCATTCATAGTTACACAGATGCAGCATTCAGTTTCTCTATTGCTCATTCCCTTACATGGACAGTTACGTTCCTTACCTACCTCTCAGTTTATGAAGATAAGCAAGCTTCACTTCTAGACTTGTTTGTAATCACATTTCCTGGAGATTTTGTAATAAATACCCATAGTTAATGAAGAAATGCAGATCACTTTGTGATATCAGTAGACCTTTAATTTCTAACCTTCAGTTAAAGAGTAATTGCTCAAAACAAGTTGTACAAAAGTTTGATTGGAAATTTTTCCATGGATCATGGACGTATCCCTTCCTGCTGAACTGTGTGCCGATGAGACAACTGATTGGTACAAAGAAGGCATTGAATCACGTGTCTACACAGAAATACTATAGCAAGCCTCACTCTCGCCGTTGGCTCATTTCAAATTGTGCAGCTGTCATTGCGGAAAAGATAATCCATGATAAGTACAAATAGGTAAACTATATAAATGCTGGAAATCATTGTTAGTGTTTAAGAGCTGCAGCTAAGAGAAGGCATAGCAAAGTAACTTCTTCAAGTCCTAAAAAACGGATCAATCTGATTTTGCATTTTTTATGAAAATAAAAACATATTAACAATTAAATTGTTATTTTGAAATATTTCTTACATATTATAAAAAGTGCTTAAAGTCAGTATTAATAAAATGAATATCAAAGAAACATTGATTTCTCGAATGAACGATATTATCGTTAAATTAAGCCTTGTTGATTCAATATTTTCATTCAAAAAATAATAATCTGATTGCAAAAAATATCTTGTGTTTTTAATAACATGTAAACATCAGTATAAGATTACTTTTCACGATATTGAAAATGTATGATTGCATCTTGTCGATTGAATGTCAGCGATGCTTTCCCCTAATATTGCTATATCATCAGAATAGTCAAGATCCAATATTGTTACACGATGAAATTTTGCCAGGACATTCAATGCGATCGATAGTGTAATTGAAAAGTGTAGGCGAGAGAACACATCCTTTTTTATATGTCAGAGTGAATGTCAAAGAACCATGACTCCTGACCATACATGCAAAATTTAGTGTGTTAATTAGATGATAGACTTTTGTTGGTAACTCAAGTATTTTTTTGGAACGTAAGCATTTTGTGAGTACATTCCGGATTTGTTCCTATCTCGAGATAGTATATCACTTCCCCAGACATGAGTGAAAATTTGATGGATTGTTGAGATCAATACGTCAGAAGAATGTTTGAATATTTCAGATGAAAAGTCATCTTCTCTTTCCACTTTGTTTTTCAGGTTTTTGATGCGTTCCGGATTTCAATAGTGATAGGGGATGATGTCATAAACTACAGAAGTAACACTTGGGATTTGAGGTGTTTGATTGAAATGGTAAACCAGCAAGGTGAAGTGGTCACGCCAGTGTCGGAGGCACTCATCAAGATTTATGATTTCTCCTTGTTGATTGAAGATTACTTTATTGTAGCCATCAATTAGTTTCTGGGCTGATCGAAGAATACTGTACAGCTTTCTAATATCAGCTACTGATGACGCATGTAAATATTGCAATCAGTTCTAGAAGTCATTGGAGTTGGAACATCGAGCTTGTTTTTCTGGTGTGTGAGCTGAATTATGCGACATCTGATGTCCAATCTTTTGGTGGTCCAAGAGTCCAGCTTGTTACTTCATCAGCATTATTACTTCATGGACATTGTTTTTGAAGGATTGTCACAGGTTTTCAACATTTGTGCTAATCAGTTGAGATGCATTGAAACTCTTGAAATGTTTGCATAGTTGGATTTGAATAGTTTCGAGTAGCTTCACACTTGAGCCATGATACATCATATTTCTGTAGCTGATGTGGCATCTGAGTAGTTTTGCACAGATCATGACAATATAAGAGCTCTTGTCTTTGTCCGTTTCTGTCCCATGATATGACTGACAGTCGAGCATGCTAGATGCACGGCAAGACTTCACGAGGATGGTGATGTGGGGAAATTGCTTCTGAGTAACAGGCATTAGAGTAGCAAGTCACAAGATGGAGTTTAGGATGTTGCAAATGGATGCTTCAGATCAAAAGCTGATTTGTTGCTGCAAAATAAATGAAACAATGACAAACTGCCCAACAAAGTGTCTCCAACACCTGTGCATTCGTTAAAAACACCTGTGACAACTTTTAAGATCTTGTGATGGGATTTTTTTTTCCATAACTGCTTGAAACTGCTTGAAAGAAGGCATCTTTAATGTCATCAAAAGTGATGAAAAAAACTGCAATGATCGATATGTTAAAGACTGCACAACATGAACGTATGCAGGCTAGATGCAACACTTTTTTGAACACTCAGAGCAAATGCACTGCCATGACATTCCAAGTTGTCAGTAGGATCGCTCTGGTAGATATGATCCAACATATCTACTTAGGGATCTGCTGCCTGTCTTTGCAAATCTGACTTCTGAGAGGCAGGTTACATTGCAATTGTACTGGTGGAGGGCAAGAGCTGTGAGTGCCTGCCTTTCTTCAAACTTCATCGTTCAGACATTCCAGCATGTAAAGTTGTGTAAGTTGCAGCGATAAAATAATCTGATTTTCAAATGCTCTAATACCCTGACAGATTATGAAAAAAATAATGCACTTAATGTTAATGCAGAAAAGTGCATTTCATTCCAATAACTATAAGGCAACAAAGAAACTCAACATCATCAAAATGTTAGTTTTCCTCTGACACTGAACAAGTAGCAGTGCAGGAATATTGCTATAAAGAACAAATTTCTGACAAATGAAATGGTCGGAATGAAATGGTTGAATTGAAATGGTTGGAATGAAATGGTTGCAATGAAATGGTTGAATTGAAATGGTTGGAATGAAATGGTTGGAATGAAATGGTTGAATTGAAATGGTTGGAATGAAATGGTTGCAATGAAATGGTTGAATTGAAATGGTTGGAATGAAATGGTTGCAATGAAATGGTTGAATTGAAATGGTTGGAATGAAATGGTTGGAATGAATACTTGAATAAAGTTATCCAAAAGCCCATGGAAGGAATAGGTGACCTTGAATTGAAAGCTGGAAGGAAAATCATAAACCTTCATATATGGAAACTGCCTTTGTAAAAATCCGAATCAGATAATGGAACCCATCCTTAGTGATGTATTAACAATTTTAGTCAAACACCTCCAATTTAGAATGTTACTTCTGTAGTTTATAACATCGTTGTCTACCACTGTTGAAATCCTGGATGCCATCAAAAAACTGAAAAACATGGTGGAAAGAAAAGATGGATTTTCATGTGAAATATTCAAACAGTGTTTAGATTTATTAATCTCAACAATCCATCACATTTGTCTGGGAAAGTGATGCCCCACAAGTGATCCAGTATTATGATAATAAAATAGAATTATTACGTTTCTATTGTTCGATGTCTGTTCTGCATGGATCAACATGTCAAATTATAGAAATCACATTTAAGGATTTACAGCTGTGAAAGCATCAAATCAGTTTGGATTTGATAATTAATGTACAAATTGTCCTTTAAAATATGAGGATGTCTTTTTCTTTTTAGTTAATTTTTAGTTAATTTTTTTATTTTATATAAATTTAAAATATGAGGATGTCATTTTCTCTTTAGTTAATTTTTAGTTAATTTTTTATTTATGCAAATTGAAACTAATCATTACATTTACTAACAAGCATAGGTGATTAATAATTTCAAAAGGTGCTTCAAAAAGTTAATTCATTAATATTCGATTATATTTTGCTTGATTAGCTTCTTTATCAAGTTTATTTTCTGATTGCAAATCAATACAGTTTATGACCCCTTAACACATTTTGCTGTCAATTCTTTTCTTTATAAAATATCCACTTTATTTCCTTTTTTCTCAGATAAATCACTCAAATACATAAAACGTAAATATAATCTCCAACTAATAATTTCATTATTTTTTATATTAAAAAAATCGTTTTTGATTTAATGTAATTTCTTTTATTTTTACTCCAGGGAACACTAAGTGATTTAATGTTGACATAATGTGATTTTTTATTATTTCATTTTGGTTTTATAACTAGCAGGGCGACCCGACGTTGCTTGGGATCACATGAAATAAAATAGAAGTGAAATTATGTGTGTAACCTGATTGTAATCATATTAAAATTTCTCTCCCTCCCTTTCTCTCGTCTTTCTTTCCTCCTTTTCGTTTTACTATCTTCTTCCGTAACTCTCTCTTTATCTTTCACCTCACTCCTTCTTCTCTTTTACTGAAAAGATGTACTTCATCATTCCAGCATCATTTTTGACCTTTTCACTCAGCATTTTCAGATCCAGCATTTCAGTGAGGATCAAAGTATACTATCTCTATATATTTATGATGCAAAAAACGTTGGGTTTTTTTTTTTCAAATTTGGACTTAAGTAGAACAGCTCCTAGTAAATGTGGTATAGTGGTGATTGAGATAGTTCTAGTTAAGATGGGGATAGACAATTTTAAGTATTTATGACCAAGGATGACCAATATCTATTATCTCCACATTTTTGATTGGCTGGGTGCCTAATTTGTTTAATTTGTAAACTTTTATATTATGTGCAAATAAATATTTCAAAACATTCCAACAATAATTTTATGGTTCCTTTGCTTTTTGGCTAAGATCAAAGAGTGGCACAATAAAAATCAATTTCGTAATCTTCAAGTTCCCTAGAATGTAATATTATAATGATTGAAGACTTAGAAATCGTTTCGACGATTTAAAGCGTAGAGTGACAAGGATGACTATAAACTCACATTCACAAACTTTTGAATGGCCATGTGTCTCATTTATTTATGACTTTCTGTGATTTTTAATGATATTATTTTACCTTTATATTCTAGTAAATGACCTGAAATTTAATTTAGTAGTCTTAATATGAATTTTATAAATAGGTTTTTATCAATGAGAAATTAAAAAAAAACTTTTATTAAGAGCAACATTATTTGTATTCTTTAGATGAAAACCAGTAATGACTGACGGAACAGGAGGAGCATACTTCCTTCAAGGATTAAATAAAAGTGTATGCAGATACCTGGGTTTGATAGAATGGTTAGCGAGTTTGACAGAAAATTTACCCCTTATACAGAAATGTATCCAACGATGTTCAGTGAATGACGTCACCAAATTTGGCTTTCTGGGTCCTTGTTGGTCACTTGGTTCACGGTGGTCACTCTAGCAAAGAAACTGAATGTTGAAAGGTCCTGATTGTGGGCATCAAATCACCTGGCATGGATCAACACGTTCTGTATAGAACAAATAGAGAATAAAGGTCATTTCAAGCCAACAGAAGCAAGGATTACTGGTCTTGTATGATAAATTAACAATAAGTAGCCATTGTGCGGTTATACAACTCTCACTTAAACTCTTAATATCCATGTCTGACAGCGTTTGGGCGATTTTCGATTTTGGCGATTTTAGCCTTAAATTAAGGGTCAGTCTCTTAATTACATGGAATCTGTGGATGATTAAAACAGACCCCATCCTTTATTGGCATGGATTCTCCGAATCTCAGTATGCTTGAAAATTAACAGACTTATTCCACTTCCCCCTACTAATAGTTTTATGCTACATTTATTGCTTCTAATATACAAACGTCCAACTTTCTAATATTGGAATTGTCAACAGATTTACATCCCACCCCTCCTGTTCTTCATATATATTTTTTTATCTCATGACTGGGGGATTTCTCCTCTGGACCGATCTTAAAAATCACACGTTTTGTAAATTGGCATCAATCACAATTAGTTTCTTTGTTCAATTCTTTATCACAATTTAAACCATTTACCACTTTCAGAAAACTCGGACAGCAGTTTCAACCAATTGCTATTTTACAAATTCCCAGGAAAAGTGAATCTAACAAGGCTCTTTTCCATATCCAATTTCTTTTTATTGCCCGAAAATAAAAAATTATTAAAAGCACTATGCCAAACTATTCATTTCTTATACAAAATAACACATTTATAAAGTATATATTTTTAAAATTTTCGCTCTGTTTTAATCTTGCATATGTTGAAGAAATGTTTTGATTCTTTAGAGATTTTTCTCTGACAATATTTTAATAGACTTACATTTTTATTATACTTATATAGAAACCTTCTGTTGAATACAATTTTGTGAATAAGGATATAACTGTTACCCTTTTCAACTTTATTCTGAATATGTTTATTGTTTCTTAAAATAACAGTTAATTCAATTTTGATTTAAAAATCATATTCGACAATATAACTTAATAATTTATTCAATACAATGAAATGAGGAATTATGTGGTAACACATGTGAAAAGGAGTAATGCTTTTTCTTTAGCTGTTTTTTTATTTTATTGAATAGATCATTTGTGGGCAATTTTTGTGATAATATATTTCCAGTGTTCTAAAATATTTATACATTTGTCATATTATTATAGCAGTGAAAAAGATTAGTCTAAGTATTACAAATGACACTGGATTATTATAACAGTTTTTTTAAAGATGATCAATTTTCACAGATATTAGAAAGTTTATTTCTTGTGTAAATCATATTGAAGGTTTGGGGAAATTTATTTAAATATGTATACAAAAGAGTTCATTAATTTTATTAATGAATAAATTTTGCAAAAATATCTCAATTATATTTTTAAATTAAATTGAACATGATGACTACAATTTTTGCCTTTAGTCCACTATGCTAAATCCTAATCTTTATTTATCTATTGAAAATAGTCAGTTCAACACCTTAACGTCATAAAATAATTTTGTTTGCAAAATATGTAAAAAATAAACATCTTTTCATAAAACTTATGTTTTAATTGTTTTTAATGTTGCAGAATATCAAGGAAACGACACAAGAAGAAAAATGCAAATTGACTAACATTAAAAGCCAGGAATAAGAGAAATAATATTGTTGTGAATTATACACTTTTTTCTTTCATCGAATTCTGCACCTTATCAAGTGGCGTTGCTTATATTTACAGCACTAAGCTGGGCTCTCCACCAGACTAGATGAATTTTTGTCTAGTAATATTAAACAATCACAAGAAAGATATACTATAACTAAGTTAACGCAACATTTGAGACATAAATGAGATTTAATAGAATAATCGAAGGTCTATGTATTTCATGTAAAGATTAAGTGTTAGCCCATAGGAAGGTTCCCTTTATTTTTTGAGAACTTTGACTGAAGTAAAATGAAACAAAAGATAGAACTTGAATGCCTACTAGATATGATTTTCGAGTGTCCAAGATTTCTCTGTACAACAGATTGCTACGACAACCTGGCCTGAGAATACTTGTCCCTAAAAGTAAACCCTGACTAAATATTCACATAGAATTCACAGGCCAAATAAATTCTACCCAATCTAGCTATTATGAGGAATGGTTAAGCTTCAATATGTGATGTTACGTCAAGTAACAGCATGAAGCTAGATATCCCATCATACCAGGTCAATTCTTGTCCAGGAATCCATTAAGACCAGAAGAAAAACATAATAGATCAATTGAGGATAAGAAAATAATAGTCTCATCTTCTTTACTAACTTAGTGATTGAGATGTATAGGAGAAACTTAATAGAATTTTATCTCATGATTTCAGAGACCTTCGATTGAAGAAAAATGAAACCAAAAGAGAAACCATATTCATGTGAAGTATGTGGCTCTTCTTTTACTAGGAAAGAAAATATGTCTCAACATATGCGAACACATACTGGAGAGAAACCATATTCTTGTGAAGTATGTGACTTATCTTTTACAATGAAACACCATTTATTGCAACATGTACGAACACATACTGGGGAGAAACCATATTCTTGTGAAGTATGTGACTTATCTTTTACAATGAAACACCATTTGTTGCGACATGTGCGAACACATACTGGAGAGAAACCATATTCTTGTGAAGTATGTGGTTCTTCGTTTACAATAAAACATACAATGTTGCGACATATGCGAACACATACTGGAGAGAAGCCATATTCTTGTGAAATATGTGGCTTTTCTTTTACACAAAAAGGTAGTATGTTGCAACACATGCGAACACATACTGGAGAGAAACCATATTCTTGTGAAGTATGTGGCTCTTCTTTTACAAGGAAATACCATATGTTACTACATATGCGAATACATACAAAATAGAAACCGCATCTCTTAAATATCTGTGCTCTTTTCAAAGAAACCAATCTGTATCTAAAACATACTGCAAACATAATCATTTTCATATAACATCTATTTCTCTTACGTTTTACATAGACACATTATGTATAACATGCTGCATAGCAACTATGTCCATGTGAAATATGTAACACTTCATTTTCAAGCAAATGTAACATAATAACTATACTCTCATAAAGTATTTGGGCCATTTTCAATTCAGCACCAAAGGTTGCAGGATTAAAACTTTATTAAGTTGCATGTAGTGCGGCATATGTGAACACGAAAACCTGCGCTCATTATTGATATCACTGTTCTGAATGGCTATAGCCTTAATAGAGCTGAACCAAGTCTCAGGACCTCAAGAATGATTTTAAAATTACATGGTCTCTGAAAGAGATAGAGATTATACCGGTTGTGATTGGAGCAACTAGCCTAGTGAAAAAGACTCTTAAGAAGTACCTGGAAACAATTCCTAAGAAGTACCTGGAAACAATTCCTAGAATACCAAACTGTAATGAAATACAGATTGCAGCCATAAAAGTAACAACATCTAAAAAATCCAAATCATAATGAAATCAAGTGTTCACTCCAGGATGAGTTAGCTCCCTTTATCTCTTAAAAAATTATCAAGTAAAATAAATTTAAAAAAAAGAGAAAAAATGTTGAGCATACTAAGGAATTCTGGGAACATATACCTGAGCGAACATTTGAAATGACACCTACACCATTCTCTATGACTATGTAATTGCTACTGGTACATATCTAGAAATTACAGCCGTTAAACCAGATATACGTGATTTGAGACAGCGAATGAAAAAGCAACCATAATAGAAGTCAGTGTATCCAATGATACACAGGGCTTAACAGAGCTGAGAGGGAAAAGATAACAAAGTATCAAGGACTTATGTATGATATGAAACGAAATTGGAAATTAAAAGATTTCAATTATACCAATCATCATAGGAGCAACTGTGCTTATGCAAAAGAACTTTAAAAACTACTTAGCAATCATACCCGATTAACCCAGTGCAAGTGAGATACAAACGATTGCACTAAAAGGGACGGCTAGAATCCTAAAAATACTTTTTGGTTGGACTCACTAAAATAGGGGTAAATGTCAGATATCTGGTTGGATATCTCACCCCCTAGAAGAAAAATGAAAAAAATTCTTATGAAATTTTAGAAATATTTTGTATCAGATGAAAACAAACGTCTTTTATAAAAAAATCTGGTATATAATCTGGTGTATAAATATCTGGTAATGTAATGTGTGTATAAAAATCTGGTAATATAAAAATGTGTATAAAAATCTGGTAATATAAAAATGTATATAAAAATCTGGTAATGTAAAAATGTGTATAAAAATCTGGTAATGTAAAAATGTGTATATAAATCTGGTAATGTAAAAATGTATATAAAAATCTGGTAATGTAAAAATGTGTATAAAAATCTGGTAATGTAAAAATGTGTATAAAAATCTGGTAATATAAAAATGTGTATAAAAATCTGGTAATGTAAAAATGTGTATAAAAATCTGGTAATGTAAAATGTATATAAAAATCTGGTAATGTAAAAATGTGTATAAAAATCTGGTAATATAAAAATGTGCATAAAAATCTGGTAATGTAAAAATGTGTATAAAAATCTGGTAATGTAAAATGTATATAAAAATCTGGTAATGTAAAAATGTGTATAAAAATCTGGTAATGTAAAATGTATATAAAAATCTGGTAATATAAAAATGTGTATAAAAATCTGGTAATGTAAAAATGTATATAAAAATCTGGTAATGTAAAATGTGTATAAAAATCTGGTAATGTAAAAATGTATATAAAAATCTGGTAATATAAAAATGTGTATAAAAATCTGGTAATATAAAAATGTGCATAAAAATCTGGTAATGTAAAAATGTGTATAAAAATCTGGTAATGTAAAATGTATATAAAAATCTGGTAATGTAAAAATGTGTATAAAAATCTGGTAATGTAAAATGTATATAAAAATCTGGTAATATAAAAATGTGTATAAAAATCTGGTAATGTAAAAATGTATATAAAAATCTGGTAATGTAAAATGTATATAAAAATCTGGTAATGTAAAAATGTGTATAAAAATCTGGTAATATAAAAATGTGTATAAAAATCTGGTAATATAAAAATGTGCATAAAAATCTGGTAATGTAAAAATGTGTATAAAAATCTGGTAATGTAAAATGTATATAAAAATCTGGTAATGTAAAAATGTGTATAGAAATCTGGTAATATAAAAATGTGTATAAAAATCTGGTAATGTAAAAATGTATATAAAAATCTGGTAATGTAAAATGTATATAAAAATCTGGTAATGTAAAAATGTGTATAAAAATCTGGTAATGTAAAAATGTGCATAAAAATCTGGTAATGTAAAAATTTGTATAAAAATCTGGTAATGTAAAAATGTATATAAAAATCTGGTAATATAAAAATGTATATTAAAATCTGGTAATGTAAAATGTATATAAAAATCTGGTAATGTAAAAATGTGTATAAAAATCTGGTAATGTAAAAATGTGCATAAAAATCTGGTAATGTAAAAATTTGTATAAAAATCTGGTAATGTAAAAATGTATATAAAAATCTGGTAATGTAAAAATGTGTATAAAAATCTGGTAATGTAAAAATGTGTATAAAAAGCTGGTAATGTAAAAATGTGTATAAAAATCTGGTAATGTAAAAATGTATACAAAAATCTGGTAATGTAAAAATGTGTATAAAAATCTGGTAATATAAAAATGTGTATAAAAATCTGGTAATGTAAAAATGTGTATAAAAATCTGGTAATGTAAAAATGTGTATAAAAATCTGGTAATGTAAAAATGTATATAAAATCTGGTAATGTAAAATGTGTATAAAAATCTGGTAATGTAAAATGTATATAAAAATCATGTAATGTAAAAATGTATATAAAAATCTGGTAATGTAAAAATGTGTATAAAAATCTGGTAATGTAAAAATGTGTATAAAAATCTGGTAATGTAAAAATGTGTATAAAAATCTGGTAATGTAAAAATGTATATAAAAATCTGGTAATGTAAAAATGTATATAAAAATCTGGTAATGTAAAAATGTGTATAAAAATCTGGTAATGTAAAAATGTATATAAAAATCTGGTAATGTAAAAATGTGTCTATAAAAATCTGGTAATGTAAAAATGTGTATAAAAATCTGGTAATGTAAAAATGTGTATAAAAATCTGGTAATGTAAGAATGTATATAAAAATCTGGTAATGTAAAAATGTGTATAGAAATCTGGTAATGTAAAAATGTATATAAAAATCTGGTAATGTAAAATGTGTATAAAAATCTGGTAATGTAAAAATGTGTATAAAAATCTGGTAATATAAAAATGTATATAAAAATCTGGTAATTTAAAAATGTATATAAAAATCTGGTAATGTAAAAATGTATATAAAAATCTGGTAATGTAAAAATTTGTATAAAAATCTGGTAATGTAAAAATGTATATAAAAATCTGGTAATGTAAAAATGTGTATAAAAATCTGGTAATGTAAAAATGTATATAAAAATCTGGTAATGTAAAAATGTGTCTATAAAAATCTGGTAATGTAAAAATGTGTATAAAAATCTGGTAATGTAAAAATGTGTATAAAAATCTGCTAATGTAAAAATGTGTATAAAAATCTGGTAATGTAAAAATGTATATAAAAATCTGGTAATGTAAAAATGTGTATAAAAATCTGGGAATGTAAAAATGTGTATAAAAATCTGGTAATATAAAAATGTATATAAAAATCTGGTAATGTAAAAATGTGTATAAATATCTGGTAATGTAATGTGTGTATAAATATCTGGTAATGTAAAAATGTATATAAAAATCTGGTAATGTAAAAATGTATATAAAAATCTGGTAATGTAAAAATGTGTATAAAAATCTGGTAATGTAAAAATGTATATAAAAATCTGGTAATGTAAAAATGTATATAAAAATCTGGTAATGTAAAAATCTGTATAAAAATCTGGTAATATAAAAATGTATATAAAAATCTGGTAATGTAAAAATGTATATAAAAATCTGGTAATGTAAAAATGTGTATAAATATCTGGTAATGTAAAAATGTGTATAAAAATCTGGTAATGTAAAAATGTGTATAAAAATCTGGTAATGTAAAAATGTGTATAAAAATCTGGTAATGTAAAAATGTGTATAAATATCTGGTAATGTAAAAATTTGCATAAAAATCTGGTAATGTAAAAATGTATATAAAAATCTGGTAATATAAAAATGTATATTAAAATCTGGTAATATAAAAATGTATATAAAAATCTGGTAATGTAAAAATGTATATAAAAATCTGGTAATGTAAAAATGTGCATAAAAATCTGGTAATGTAAAAATGTATATAAAAATCTGGTAATGTAAAAATGTATATAAAAATCTGGTAATGTAAAAATGTGTATAAATATCTGGTAATGTAAAAATGTGTATAAAAATCTGGTAATATAAAAATGTATATTAAAATCTGGTAATGTAAAAATGTATATAAAAATCTGGTATGCTGCAAAATGTAACAGAAGATTGTAGGTGTTTATAAAAATATGCTGGATAGAAATTAAATTGTGAAGTATTCTATTTCAATAAAAAAACTCATTATGGAAATATATTACATATTTGTCAGGTATGTGACTTATCGCTTACACAATGCAACAAAAATGACACACCCACTAAAGAAAATTCCAGTAATCACCAAAAAGAACATTAAAAAATGACGTTTGAATCGTAAAATGATCTCTTGGCATAGAATATTTATAAATATTTTTTTAATAAAAATTGTTGATGCACATTAACGACACAAAAACTTGAGAATACTTACAAGACCAGTTACAAAGTTGCCAATATTTAATGGATACCTGAATAACTTTATGCCGTTGATAACATTTATTTGTTATTTATTTGTTGTTTTTTTGACAACTTTTTAGAATCTGTGTGTTAGGTGTGCGTTATGGAGTTAAATGGTAACAAACGAAAGGAACACAGGATTTTTAGGAACGAAACATGTATTCTCATATATTACAGGCAAAGCGAGTTGAGCAATACCATTCCTCAATGGTGGCGCGTGTGCACACGACCTGCTTGGCTGCGTGCCAATCTGTGACTACTCAGCACTGGTACTTCATACCGGAAGTGACGTCATAAGATAGTTCATTAATCCCATGGAGGGGCATCTAACAGTGTGTCAGTATTTTTTGGAAGTTTTGACACCCTGAACACAAAATTGCAAAAAACTCATAATTTCTCTTTTTAAAGTAGTTTGTTTAATTTCCTTATGGAATATACTTCCAAAATAAACTATTAAAGTTTTTTGAAGAATAATAGAAATTTTATTTTTTTTAAAATAGTGTTTACAAAGTGCCTGCGCACACTTATGCAGCCATTTTTTTCTATGCAATGAAATGAATTGAATTTTACGAGTTAAATTTTTTTCAATTTAAAAATCTATCAAAATTTTTCTATTCGTTCAATTTTAACGATATTTGCAAGTTTAATGTGAAATTTTATGCTCTTTCCAATAAACCGAATATAACATGCTAGACAAACGTTGCTTTTAAATTCACCCAGCCTCATTTTGAAATGTCTATTAAAATGAAAATAACTAATTTTCTCACCTCAGATTTATATATCACAAATTGAAGAGAAAAGATCAATAAATTAAATAATCTAATTTAAGACAACAAAAAGGAATGGCTTTGTGCAAATTTACCTGTAAAGTCAAAGTTTAAAACTTAAAAAAAAAACGTTGATTTTTTTTTTTTTAATTTTTTGTAAGTGAAACCTCACATTTTGGTTATATTGCCCAGTAAATATCGGACACCTACAGCAAATTTTCCTATTTCATTCAATGTTTTTTTTTAAGATTTAAAAAACATTCACTGCATAGAGAAGTAATAAAATATATTAAATCAGAAACTCATGTATTTTTTAAGAGAATAAAACAAAATGGAAAATTGGTTGGGTGGATTGTATTTAAACGGCAAAAGCTGATGAGTGAAATGTGATCATATTTCAAATATGGTAACCCATATTTTCATGCACAAGTCACGACGGCTCACGCGTCTGTGTTATTTTTACGTTTTTGAAATAATTATTTATGGCTATTTTAGGCATCCGTATTTCACAACTGGAAGAAAGAGAGGAAGCACTGCTTTTTGCTAACAGTGACGAAAGAACGGTCTTTTCGGACCCTTGCTTAAAAAATTCTTTTATTTAAAAAGTACATGGAATATAAAATATAAATATGGACAAATTCTTATAAATGAAGAATGAGAGCATCCATTGATTCGTATTTTTTATAGGTAAGTGATTTTTTTGGCATTTATTTTATTAGATTTGGATTAAGTTAAAATTTGTTGAATTTCGTGAAATCTTTTTAAAGAAAACCGATTAAAAAATATATTGTATATTTTTCGAGTAAACCTATAAAAAAACTAGAGTTACCTACCTTTTCATCTTATTTCCCTTTCCTTTCAATTTAAATAAGGCCCTGTCCCATTGGCCGAAGGTGCCACTCATCGATCAATTTATAAAGCGGGTCTAAAGACTCTTTTTAAATGCCCTTTTTCGTACGAATATCAGTGGAGAAAAGACATATTATTCAATTTCTCTAATTCTTAACGTGAAAGGAGCCGTCACTGAAGACGTTAAAAGAACTTTTTTGAACTTCTTAAAAAGCCGCAAACACAATTGTTTTGCAACTTACATATTTTACGTTTGTGTTAAATACAATTTTTATTGTTCTCCAACTTGTATTTTTCGTGTTTCTTTTCCGTGTGAGTCCAAAGTGTTGGGTCGAAACACCACATTTTGCAAAACAATTCTCAAGTTTAGCTGATTGTCACGAAATAAGAAAACACACACAAAAAAATAAAATACAGGAGATCACTTTTAAAGAAGTCCCCTATTTATATATAAAAGAAATCTCTACATACACATGAACGAACTGTGTTTAAGTTCTCATCACACGAATGAAAGAGTCGCCATCTTTATGACCTCGTGCAGGCTTGGAAATATTTGTTGAAAAAAAAATTTCATCACTATTTGTCTTGTGACAAAAAAAACTTTTAAAGCAAAGCTTATTTATTGCTTATCCCCCCCCCCCGACCAAAAAAAAATGTATATATTTTACTATTCTTGAGCTAAACTCTGCTCGCGTGGGGAGACAAGAAAATAGAAACATTACTTGGGACTACTACACGTGTTTCAAGCTGCGATTGATTCTCCGGCGAGACTCTTTACAAATTGTTTGTCGCTCTTTGAGGAAAGAAGAAAGTGGATTCACGTTTGATTTAAAATAAATAAGAGGGAATCCTAAAATGGAGAATTTTAAGACATTGAAGGGTGATAGGGCTCTTGAACTTGCCCGTGAAGTCTTAAATGAGGATATTACACTTAACATCGAAATGCTGGAACAATGTGAAATTGTGTATCGGATGTTCCAGTTATAAACACAAAAGCGAAGATTGCCCTGGACGCCAGAACAATTCTCTCTCCTGCAAACTGTGTCGATCTAAGACACATATTACACCTTTATGTGATAATCCCCCCAAAAATAATTTCACTATTTTCCCATGTAGAGGAAAACAACATCATATTACCTGTTATAGCTATTTCATTAAATAATGGAACAAAGAAAACTACGGTTAACTGCCTTTTAGACACTGGAAGTCAGCGATCTTATTTTTCCAAAAACATATGATTAAAGGAACTAAGATATCCTGATGGAGATTCGAATCTTACCTATTACCAGATGAAAACTTATGCAGGTGTTACGGTAAAGGGTCTTGAGCAAGTTGTTGTGAATGGTGATGTTGGTAAAGGGAGACAACTCCCCATTTCGGTTTTAATAGATGACCAATTTGGTATTAAATTCCAGTTTGATAATTTCTGTCAAGTAAAGTCCAACTTAAATAAATTAAAATACAGGTTGGCATTTTCTAGTGAAAAACATAGCAATGCTATAAAAATTGACAGTATCCTAGGTGTAGATATTTTTCACTTTATAACTAACTCCAAAATTATTAAATGCATGAATGGACACGCATGGGATTTATCTCAAGGGATTGCTCCATTTGGTAATGTTCAGCATTTTTTATATGCCGATCAAATCTTTCCTGTAGGAACTGAAAGATCCAATCCTTGTGCTAATTATCATACTATAATATCGGAACATGCCCATTGCCCAGAGCGCTAATTGAAAACTATATTGGAACCCAAATAAACCTACCAGGATCCATTCTAGGATATATTTAAATCTTCAAATAAGGAAAGAAATTTAGAAAGGATGTTTGCTGTGGAAACTAATGACGCTTCCCTTGATGAAGAATTAATCGCGGATTATGACCAAAATAAAATCGATAGCTTTAAGAAGTCTATTGCATTTAAAAACAACTTGTATTTTGTGGATTTACCCTGGCATAAAGATAAAATCAATTCTGTGCCTTCCAACTAGCAAGTCGCTCTGAAGGAACTTGACAGAACTTTCCTTAAAAAAGAAAAAAATGGCTGAGGCCTATACTGATATTTTTCGTCAACAAGAAACTGAAGGAATTATCGAGAGAATTGAAGTTGACCCACAGAATTTTCACAAATATATATGGATACCCCATAGACCAGTTTCCAAATTTGATCAACAGGTAACTACCAAAATAAGACCTGTTTTTAATTGTTCTTTAAAGGCTGGAGGTGGTTATTCTCTTAATGAGTCATGTTACCCGGATGTTAATATGTTGAGTAATATGCTTGGACTTTTACTTTTATTCGTCACTGATAAATATGTTCTGCTAGGTGACATAAGAAAAGCTTTTCTTATGATCGGACTCAAGTCTGATGAAGATAAAAATAGATTTTGTTTTTTGTGAAAGATGAAAACAAGTTGATTTGTTATCGTTATTGCACATTGATATTTGACTTCAATGCCAGCCCTTTTATATTAAATTATGTCCTGCAGCATCACGTGAGTAACTTTCCAAATGACACATGTACTAAGATGTTGAAAAGTCGATTTTATGTTGACAACCTATGTATGACAAGCAAGTCTTCGGAGGAGATAATCAGCCTTTATGAAAATGCAGTGCTTCGACTTCAAAAGGGAAATTTCCAGCTGAGGTCGTGTAATTCCAATTATAGAGTCCTACGAGAAATCATGATTGAGGATGGTAGAATTGTGCAACATAACCGTGAGTATGAAAATGTTCTTGGGTATAAATACCACCCTGAATCAGATACTACCAGCATCTCTGACACTTCAGTTCATGAAAATATACTCTCTAAAAGGGATATTTTGACACAAACAGCAAAAATATTTGATCCTTTATCACTCTGTGCTCCTGTAACAGTTAAAGCGAAAATCCTTCTCAGAAAATTATGGTTGCTCAAATTGAGTTGGGATCAAAAGAGAGGAACAGATATAATGACAATCTGGTCAAATTTAGCTGAGGATCTCTTTGGTTTGAAGAATCTGTTCTTCACGACAGGCTGTAGACAGTGACGGTCCACTGAAGTTGTATATCTTCTGTGATGCTTCACCACAGGCATATGGGTTTGTTATTTATGGGGTGCAAAATGAGAAATCCCATATAATATTTTCTAAAGTGAAAGTAGCAGGAATGAAAAATGCTGAGAACATACTCTAATATCAAAATTGAGAGCATTATTGTTTTTGTGTATGCGCAAGTCGTTTTGTCATGGCTTCTCTCAGACAATGTGAAGGCAAAAAGCCTATATACCAGGAATAGAATAAGAGACATTCATGATATGAAAGAGAATTTTACCAAAGAATTTGAGTGGACATTCACTACAAATACGTCCCCTCTGCAGAAAACCCGGCGGATCTGCTTTCTCGTGGTGCCAGCCTGAAAAAAGAGAAACTGGACTTCTGGACCTGCATGGATAGTTCATGAACCAGAGAATTGGCCTACAAGTACCTTGAGCTGCCTGAGTCCGGAAAACCAGCGACATGTGGAAAATGTTTTTCATGGTACAATAGGTGGAACTATTTGTAAACCACGAATTCCCTTTGACAGGTTCTCGAGTTTGGACAAGTTATGCCGTGCCACTGCCTTCATATTCAAATTTGTGAATAAATGTAAACGAGTGAAGAAACAGTCTAATCCAAAACAGACTGCCAAAATTTACTTGATTAAAATCACAAGCCTTTGATGTCGAGATTGCTTATCTGAAGGACCCCCATGATAAGATTCCCTCACTGGTTAAGAATCTTAACATCTTTCTCGACTCCATCGGGATCTTAGGAGTAGATGGCAGAATTGGCAATTCAAGATATGACTATAATTTGGTCTTTCCAATTTTGATTGCCAAGCAACATCCACTAACCAAATTAATAATTTTGGATAGCCATCATCGGTGCAGACATTTGGTCATAGGCACGACAATAACAAAATTAAGGTTGTCTGGATATTGGCTTCCCCAAGCAAGGCAGTCGGTGAAGTCAAGCTGCTATACCTGTAAAAAATTCAACAGCTTGGCTTTTAAATACCCCAAGTTAACAAATCTGCCGAAACACAGAGTTAGGCTAATAAATCCCTTTCAACATACCATTATTGATTACACGGGTCACATCTGGGTACAGAGAGAAGGAAATTCTACAAAAATGTATCTGTTGATTTTCACATGCATTAATGTGAGAGCTATTCACATTTAGCTTGTGCCGGATATGAGCACTCAAGCTTTCATTCTCACATTAATTCGTTTTTTTCTAATATTTATGGCGTACCCACTCATATATACAATGATAATGCACGTTCCTTTAATGCTGCTTTAGGTGGCGACGTAATTAAACATCGCATCAACAACAATGAATTCAATAATGCTTTGTAAGTAAAGTTTGTAAGAATCCGAATATGGGACCAGAGCTCTGCTATCATGCACATAAAATACCTCTTTTCTCACTTTGGATTGGTAGTACTTAGGAGAGAATGATCAGGGTAATAAAATCATGCTTGTTTAAAACATTAGGTCGATCCAAAATGTATTATTTTAAACTCTTAACCCTTCTATCAGACGTCCAAAGGGCAGTGAACTCCATGAGTCTGACCTACAGATGTTCTACTGATGTTGAATTACTACCTTTAACACCCAACTGTTTTATTCATCCTAACATAAACTCTGAACTTTCCTTTCAAGCTGACAACCCCAGTTTAGTTGAAACAGAATCAGTCACAAGATCTCTACTTGTAAGTACCTTGGAAAACAGAGAAGAATTGACTTCTAAATTCAAAAACCTGTGGCATGAGAAATATTTGTTGAGTCTAAGGGAAAGTTGCAAGGATTTGCATGAAATTGAGTTCCACAATAAAATCAATGTAAATGATGTGATTCTTATAAAGAATCCTGCTAAGCCTAGACTTTTCTGGAAACTGGGCAGAGTTATTGAACTGTTTCGTGGGAGCGATGGCAAAGTTCGTTCCGCTCGAAAAAAAAAAGAGGCGATGGTGCAGTGGAAATACATAGCCTCAAGCATTTGTTTCCATTAGAGTTGTCTTTAATTCATAACTATTTTCCTGACATTCCAGCTTAAGAGGAATCCGATAAAAGTGCACCCTCTTCTATTGAAGTTTGTAAGAATCCTAATATGGGACCAGCAGATGCTTCATAAGAATTTATTACTTACAAATCTAAGAGAATCAAGAAACCAAGGTCTAACCCAGAATATCTGTAATATTGAAAAATAAAATTTCTGTATTAAAACTGTGTATACATTCTTGTAATCAGGCGATAATAATGCCTGAGAAAAAAAAAATTATTAAAAACTATATATACATTCTTGTAATCGGGCCATAATAATGCCTGAAATTGTATTTAAGCAAGCTATTAGCTCTTTTTTTTTTTACACAGGCATCACCACATTATCAAGGCCAAGAGGCAACTCAAGGATAAGGGTTAAAGAGTGTACAGTAGAAATTGGACAATATAGTAATCATTAGTAATGAAAATTCGGTAAATTTGTTAACTTATATGGAATGGCTCATCAAGAACTTATTTACCTTATACTTGAAGACAACCATATTGTACTCAGCTGGAAAGCAGGAAAACAGAAGACAATTCCACAGGCGTGCAGTTCTAAGAAAAAAGCTTTGTTCATGGAATCTACATTTATGTTTAGGCACAGATAAAGAGTGGAGGGAATTATTGATAGTGTTTTCAGCTAGACGAGTGTTTCTTGTGAAAGTTTGGTGAGGGGGGACCATAGATTGAAGCTCAGTCGAGCATTTGCCATGAAAATAAGGATAAAGCAAAGACAAACTCGCAACATCTCTTCTGTGAGATAGAGGTTGTAGGGAAGAGAAAAGGACATCTCCCACGAGGCTACAAAGTCTATTTTGAACTCTATCAAGGCAGGACAAGTTCTTTCTAGCAGCTCTTGTCCAGATGTGGCAACAGTATTCCATCCTTGGACGTACCTGGCTGTTATATAGATAGAGAATTGCATCAGCAGTGAGATATCTACTGGATCGATAGAAAGATCCCACCATTTTTCCAGCAGCCCTGGCAACAGATTTGTGTACGTGTTCCATTTAAGATCAGGAGTAATTGTCAAGCCGAGAAGCTTGTCAAAACTTGAGACCTGAGCCATTTATTTCAATTGATGCCAGATGTGGATCAGAATGTTGATGATGTACAGAGAGAAACTTGGTTTTAGATGCATTAAAAGTAACCAGCCACTCCTTTCCCCATTGTACCACGTGCTCAAGATCAGAGGAGAGAGAATCAGAGAACTTGGTCGTTTACTGTCTTAGATGTGCTACCATAAATGGAAGTGTCATCAGCATAAATGTCTACAAATGATGTAAGGATGTGTTTTGGAAGACCATTAATGTAGATCAGGAAAAGAGTTGGGCCCAGGATGGACCCCTGAAAGACACCAGCATTAATACTTTGAGCTACTGATTTTTGCCCCTCAACTACTACTCTTATGAACCTATCAGAAAGAAATGATTTAATAATTGAGAAGACATTTCCAGCTATACCATAGCTAGAGATCTTGTTAAGCATTCATGTTTAAATATTAAGTCCTAAAAGGACATGCAACGAATTCATTCGTCGCATTTTTGTTGTTGTTGGGAGAATATAAAAAAAACTAGAGTTACCTCCCTTTTCATCTTATTTCCTTTCCTTACAATTTTAATAAGGCCCTGTCTCATTGGCTAAAGGTGCCGCTCATCGACTAATCATTGCAACCTATTCATTAAGCAGGACTAAAGACTCTGTTTAAACACCCTCTTTCATACCAATATCAGTGGAGAAAAGACATCTCTCTACTTCTTAACTTGAAAGGAGCCATCACTCAAGACGTTAAAAGAACTTTTTTGGACTTCTTAAAAAGCCACAAACACAATTGTTTTGCAACCTACATATTTTACGTTTGTGTTAAGTACACTTTTATTGTTCTCCGACTTGTATTTTTCGTGTTTCCTTTCATGTGAGCCCAAAGTGTCGGGTCAAAACACAACAAAATTTTTATTATTTTAAAATTTGGTCTTTGCTTTATTGGAAAAAAAAATTAGGTTTTGAAATTACATTTTTCATGTTGTTATAATAGGTACGGGCAAAAATGGGCGGGCAAAAATAGGGGGAGGTAGTTTTGAAAGCCGATTTATCATAATTTTTGTAGGTTTCCGACTACTTTTGGATTGCATTTGAAAGATTAGAGACTAAAGTTAATTTGCTAAAGGAAAAAAATATTTGTACACGTGAAAAAAAAGATATGAAAATGTTTTCACGGCGAGCTAACGAATTCAGTTAAATTGTGAAGTGAAATAAATTCATTGTAAAAATCCTTTAAAAAGTTTTCTGGGTCTATTTCAAAGATAATTAGTAAAGTAAAGTCCTAAGATATTGAATTAAATAACAAAAAAAACCTTCTTTATACTAAATACAGATTAATTAGCTTTCAAACAGCAAGTAATTATGCCATTCGGAAAAACGCAACCGATAAAAGTTTGTAAACGAATATATGGAATCCAAAAATTTCAGCCAATCAAAACGCTGTTTCAAAAGGAAGTCATGATAGTAAAATGAGGTAGGGATGTCCGATTTCTCCCCTCCCCAGACGTGCATCCATACATTCCTATTTTGATTGTTTGTATCAATTTTTATCATTTTTTGATTTAATTATTTTTATGTTCCTGTTTTTATGTTGATTTTTTTTTTACTATTGTTACATTGAAAGTTTCACATTCTTGCGAGGAAATTATTAAAATCTTGCATATAAAAATTATGCAACATCTGTAATTTAAAAAAAAAAGTAGAACCATTTTTGCTCTTATATATATATTTTTGTGTGTTTGTGAAAATATTAAATAAACAATGCTTAATTCAATGGTAATATCGGTAGTTCGAGAAATTCATTTTTCTTCGAGTTATATCGAATTCATTAATACAGACTTTAGGGCTTTTTTCATACTGTTCATGTAAAAATTATTTTTTATTGTTATGAATTACGATGCTTTATTTTTTTTATTTTTTATTTTTATTTTAAAAGCAAAAACAAATTCCTGTGTTTTTTATTTACTACTGAAAACATAACTTTAGTAAAGGTATTTTTTGTTTAAACAAAATTATACATTTCCACTAAGATTTAAATAAAAATAATTAGTTCATTATATTCCGCGATCATTATTTGATAAATACTGAAAATTTCATTAAAATTGGTAAATTCCCTGATTTTTGGTGATTTTTTAAGTAAAGGTCAAAATGTTTTTGCCCGTACCTATGTTATAAGCTTCAAAATATAGCGAGTCTAATTAAATGTTTATCACTCCTTTTGTAATGGCGACTTCTGACACTTCTATCTATGTGTATAGTAATACAAACCCTCCTCATCTAAGGCAAATATGGTTTGTTGGTTTTAGCATCGTAAATTATGTTATGAAACAAAAACGATTCTCTTGATAGTCGCATAAAGACTACATTTGTATTATTAATGTTATTAACTTTGTTACATTAAAAAAAAAATTCGTCGCAGCTTTCCTTTTTTAATGTTTTGATTAAATAAAAATATAGCGTTCTAAATTAGATGAAAAAATGAACAAATATTTTAGTAAACGAGAGTTATCTCCCTCTGTACCTTGACAAACTGTAAAACACTTGGGGATATGATGAAAGCGAATTTCACATTTAAATTTGGTGCAGACAAGTAGTTTTCTAGATTTCCTTTGTGATTGTCATCATGTTTAAATAGTCAAATCTATTTTTTGTAAACGAATTAGCTTTTATTCAGAAACATTATTATTGTTATAATAAAATATTTGCATTCATTTTGGTCATCTTTATAATATTTTTAATATTAAAAGTGTATTTGCCATGGTAAATTCTTACATGTAATTAGTTAGTGTTATAATAAAATATTTGCATTCATTTTGGCCATCTTTATAATATTTTTAATATTAAAAGTGTCTTTGCCATGGTAAATTCTTACATGTAATTAGTTAGTGTTATAATAAAATATTTGCATTCATTTTGATCATCTTTATAATAGTTTTAATATTAAAAGTGTCTTTGCCATGGTAAATTCTTACATGTAATTAGTTAGTGTTATAATAAAATATTTGCATTCATTTTGATCCTCTTTATAATAGTTGTAATATTAAAAGTGTCTTTGCCATGGTAAATTCTTACATGTAATTAGTTAGTGTTATAATAAAATATTTGCATTCATTTTGATCATCTTTATAAGTTTTAATATTAAAAGTGTCTTTGCCATGGTAAATTCTTACATGTAATTAGTGTTATAATAAAATATTTGCATTCACTTTGATCATCTTTATAATATTTTTAATATTAAAAGTGTCTTTGCCATGGTAAATTCTTACATATAATTAGTTAGTGTTATAATAAAATATTTGCATTCATTTTGATCATCTTTATAATAGTTTTAATATTAAAAGTGTCTTTGCCATGGTAAATTCTTACATGTAATTAGTTAGTGTTATAATAAAATATTTGCATTCATTTTGATCATCTTTATAATAGTTTTAATATTAAAAGTGTCTTTGCCATGGTAAATTCTTACATGTAATTAGTTAGTGTTATAATAAAATATTTGCATTCATTTTGATCATCTTTATAATAGTTTTAATATTAAAAGTGTCTTTGCCATGGTAAATTCTTACATGTAATTAGTTAGTGTTATAATAAAATATTTGCATTCATTTTGATCATCTTTATAATAGTTTTAATATTAAAAGTGTCTTTGCCATGGTAAATTCTTACATGTAATTAGTTAGTGTTATAATAAAATATTTGCATTCATTTTGATCATCTTTATAATAGTTGTAATATTAAAAGTGTTTTTGCCATGGTAAATTCTTACATGTAATTAGTTAGTGTTATAATAAAATATTTGCATTCATTTTGATCATCTTTATAATAGTTTTAATATCAAAAGTGTCTTTGCCATGGTAAATTCTTACATGTAATTAGTTAGTGTTAATATTTGCATTCATTTTGATCATATTTGTCAATATTCAAAGCGTCTTCTCCATTGTGAATCCACCTCATATCGGACTTTGCTTAGAAGTTAACATTCAGTTTTATGCCAAGGCCAGCACTTACAATTGAACAAGTAACATAAAGATGAATTGTGGAGGATATGATGAGAAAAAATGGCAGGAATGGTGAGAATCAAGTTTCTTCACAATGTTGTATCTTGTTTAGGAAGACTTTTAAATTGAAAGAAACATGCAGAAACCTAATAAATGATGTTGCCTTATTTATTCATTTTGGTCAGAATCTTTATCTTTCCTCGACGAAAAGTGCCTTCTCAACTGCAAATGCATTGAATCATGTGTGGCATGAAAGTGCCTCTATTTATTTTCGTCACAATGATCTTTCCAACATTGTCTTCTCCACTGTGAATGTCCCCCATGTATTAATTTTTTATCTTCTTCACTGTTGCTCAACCACATATAAAATTTATTTGAAAGGAAAATGTTTGTATTTATTTTAATTACACCCATTATCTTTTCCATACTCAAAATTTCTTAGCTTCTGTGGAACTATCCTATACATTGAATTATTGTGAAATGAAAATATTTGTAAGGGGTGTGAGTTCTGTTATAAAAGCGTTTATTTAATTTTAAATAAAATAAAATTTGCATCAGATGCACTTGAAAGCCAAATCACAACACAATATTACAAAAATAAATATTTTACTTGCTTGAAATTTATAATTTAAATATATTTTGGAGTCAAACTCCATCCTCAGTATGTTGTTTTCTTTCTTTTTTTCTTCTTTCTTGCCATGTTGTAACTTTACAACCCATATAATATGTCCTTCAGAGACCATGTTGTTTTTAAATCATTCTTTAGGTTCTGCTATTTTGTTATCTTTTTCCATTCAGCTCTATTAAGGCTATGGTCATTTGGGATTATGACATTGATAATAAGTGCAGTTCTTTTAAGCTTGTTTCATATTACATTGTTTGGTTTAATAACCTTGTCTTTTATCTATCTGCCCACGTGCATGTCTTTACACTGCCACTTTTCTGTTTCATGTTATTAGTCATGGTTCATGTTCCTAGATGTTCATTGATTTGTGAAGTTGCACTCGCCACTAATCTTCCAATGGAGGTATTTACATACTTTGTTGTGGTGGACAGTGTAAAACCTATCTGGCATCCAGACAATAGGTTGTTCAGTCTCTCAAGTACTGAGTGTATTTCACTTTTTTGTCTTTAAAAAGGTAAGACAATTAAAAAAAGTGAAATGCACTCAGCAATTGAGAGCCTGCGCCATCTAGTGTCTGGATGCCACCACAAGGTATTTAACTTTTTTTTTTTTTAATTTTCTTCCTTTGAAGACTGTAACGCTGGGTATAGGGCAGCCAAACCAGCTGCCAACATTGCCCTTCTTTTTATTGAAACCAACCCAGCTGTTTGTATGTGCATGTTTTGTTAAACTATCTTTTTCTAAAAATGATGTTCTACAAACTTGACAAGAATATAGTTTCACTCATTTTTATTTTTTTTTTAACTTTCTTCTTTTGAAGATTGTAATGCTGGATATAGGGCAGCCAAACCAGCTGCCAACATTGCCGTGTTATTTACTGGAACCAACCGAGAACTCTTTAATGTCCTTGTTGTTCCCTTAAGTGCAATTATCTGGATCTCTTTTGCACTTGGTTCACCAGGAATATTATGCACTTATGAGGTTTTAAACTAAAACAACTTGGAAATTCAGCTCAACAATGTTGACAAGAAAATATTTATCACTTTTTTAATTTTATTTCACTTATTTTTAAAAGATCAAGGGAGCTAACTCCTACATGAGCTAACACTTGATTCCCTTATAATTTAAATTTGATCCAAGAGCTTTTTTAAGAATATACATTGTTTCCGTTTGGCTGCTATCTCTATTTCATTACAGCTTGGTCTTCCAGAGATTGCTTCTAAGTATTTCTGAAGATCCTTTTTTATTAGGCCAGTTACTCCTATCACAACGGGTATAGTTTCAGAGAAATGTAAAGACCCTTTGCCAAGAAGATTCGGCATTCAAACATTAGGTAGCTTGGGCTTTCAATCGCTGAGTGGCAAAATCTCTTTGTGTACTTTCATGTGCCGTTTTAAAGCGGAATTAACTGCAAACGCATTGCCACAAAAATGGCAAGAATACGGTCGCTCACCTGTGTGGATTCGCATATGTGTTTTTAAATTGCAACTCTGTGAAAATGATTTGCCACAAACGTCACAAGAATAAGGTTGCTCACCCGTATGTTTTCGCATGTGAGATTTCAAATTGGAACTGTCAGAAAATGCATCATCACAAACTTCGCAAAAATAGCGTTTCTCGTCCGTGTGTATTCGCAGGTGCTTTTTAAGATGTTCACTTCGTGAAAAAGCATTTCCACAAACTTCACAAGAATATGGTTTCTCGTTCGTGTGAGTCCGCATATGAGCTTTAAGATGGGTGCTTCGTGAAAATGCATGGCCGCAATATTCACAAGAAAATGGTTTCTCACCTGTGTGTATTCGCATGTGCAATTTTAAATCAGAACTGCGTGATGATTCAACACCACAAACATTACAAGAATAAGGTTTCTCACCTGTGTGCATTCGCAAATGTGTTTTTAGATGGGTGCTCTGTGAAAATTCATTTCCACAAATTTGACAGGAATACGGTTTCTCCCCTGTATGTACTCGAACATGCCGAATGAGATGAGCTTTCTGTGAAAATGTGTTGCCACAAACTTCACAAGAATAGGGTTTATCACTCGTGTCTATTCCTATGGGATTTTTCAAAGTGGAACTGCCTGAAAATTCATTCTCGGAAAATTTATGAGAGTATGGTTTCTTAGAGTTTTTTTCCATTTGTTTTTCTGGGAGAGAGGAATTCTACCAGATACCAGATTTGTAACTGAGACTGAGATTTTAACCCTTTAAGTGCAATTGTTTTCTATGTTATATTTGTCAAATAATTTTTTATTCTTTTTCTTGAGCCCAGTATTTCGATTATTGCATGGATAAACTTTACAATCCCTTTTAAGTCCAGTATTTCGATTATTGCATGGATAAACTTTAGAATCCCTTTTAAGCCCAGTATTTCGATTATTGCATTATTGCATGGATAAACTTTACAATCCCTTTTAAACAGATTTGTATTGATCTCTCTAACACTTGATTTGTCAGGTAAATTTTGAATTTTTTTCACAATAAAAACATTGAAAGTGAGTTTTCAAACCAGAACTGGCATTACGTTCTGTTCCACAAATTTGCCAAGAACATGGTATTTTCTGTTTGTTTGCATGTGCTTTTAAACTCCTGTGTATTTGCATGCATTTTTTTAATGGTTATTCTTTAAAAATGCAGTCCTAAAAACTTAAGAAACATAGTTTCTCAGCTTTGTGCATTCACATGTGATTTTATACACTGGCAATCTGTTAAGATGCAAAAGTTCAAGTATATGATTTGACACATGTGAATCTTTCCATATCTTTACGAATGGGAACTGAAAATCAGTTTTTTTGTTTGGTTTCTAAAAGATTTATTTATAAGTGTAGTAGGCATTCAATACACAAATTTCAAATGAATCTTTTTTCAATTTCGGTTTTCTTTGATTTTAGCGATAAGGATCATATTAGATTTTTAAAAATTGATTTTGTAGAAATGGAACTCACTGAAAATGCAGTTTTAATAATATATACTATATAATATACATAATTATATAACGTTATCTTTTATTTCATTGAAAGATTAAGAGTTATCTTTTCTTATTTATGAGTTTAATAGCTATTTACTTGATTATATGAATAATTGTCTATCTTTTATTTTTCTTTGATTTTTCAAGTGATATGTCATCATACTTGATTTTGCAAGTGATACGTCATCATATTTGCACATTTTACAGCAAATATAAATTTCTGTTAGAAAATATTTCTATGTGAACATAACTTCTTTGCAAATGATGATAAATGTGAATAAAGTGAGATTTTTGTTATTTCCATATGCAGACTTTTCTTAATTCTTTGTGAAACTGATTTCCGATAATAGTTACAATCTGAAAATAAAGAAATCATATCATCAATACATTTTAAAGTACTTTATATTATACTGCAAATTCAATAACAAAAATGTTTGACATTAATCTTCAATGATAAACAATATTCAACAATTCATGGTAGATGATTCGAATATGACACCTTTTAATTGCATAAATCTTTTCTGGCATGACTCATGTCTGACTGACTTCATTTTCTTTGTAAGATTTTTTTTATCAGTTTTTAATTGGTTTTCGTTCCATCCAACAAAAATATAGCATTTATACATTTTAGCAAATGAGAAAGAAATGTCGAAATAATGAATGTTGATGCATTTCATGTTTATGAATAATATATAATATTCATATACAAATTATCAGCCGACGTAAATCCTGCACTTAACGCTTTCATTGCCTTTGAGGCTTTCACCATGACATCAGAAATGGTAACCCATCCTCTGCAATTACTCCTAACCTTATAAGTTAGGCCTTTCATATATTCTCAGATATTTAGCCAATATCAATTAAACCCAGAGTTAAATCAACCTTTACAAAACATGTTGTGGATTATATGATAGAAACTAAATTTTAATCAAGTGAAAACATTCGTAAAAACAAGCGCATTCATCGGGATCAACATGCACATCGTGCCTGGTGCAAACATGTCATTATCATAATCATGAATTCTCATCCGAAGTAAAACCACAAATCAAATCTATAAACAATTAGCAGATGTTTATTTTTTTAAAATTACAAATGGTATTTGTTTTCTTAAGTTGAATTGCAAACTTGAAAAATATCTTTTTTTTAACAAAAACAATCCAACTCGACAAAAGAAAGCCTCAGTTCTTAAGGATCACTAAAATCAATTGCCTCCATGAATATCTTACTCTTATTGCATTGCCCCAAGAGGCCCAACATAAACTGGCTCTCATTCCTTTCTCCTAAAATCCCTTCACATCTGATTGAAAACCTTAAAGTAAGTGGTCACTATTCAACCACCCAGACTATTCTCTCCCATTTAAAGATGTTTATATGCAGAAAATCTCGGACATTACTTTTCTTCACATAAGTTTGTCTTAACATGGTTTTTCATTTAATGAGTTAATAATTTTATTTTAAACAAAAACATATTTTAAGTGGTCAGACTTCAACCATTTTATTTCAAACAAAACAAATTACTTGGATGGCAGTGCTTGAATCAGAGACATTACAATTCTCTATGTCCCCACTATCTATAACCTGCAATATCAGCCTTTCGCACACATCACTAAAATATATTACAATTAAATAAAAATGAATTAATAAAGGCAATGAAAAAAATGACATTTTTCAAAATTTAAATTAATCATCAGATCCAAAATTATATAATTTAATTGGAATTAATTATTGAGATGAGTTTTATTTATTAATTTATTCATTGCAGACTATTATCCTCATCTGTCTTAATTGTTGTTTCACAACATTTCTGGCCTTTGTCAGGTTGTATAGAGACATTGATTCTCTATATTTCCAGGTAAGAATTGTCTGAAGATACCGGTTTCAATCCTACCCAAAGCCGGCCAGAGGCTTACTTGGCCAAAACGAGGTAAGACGACAACACCTATGGATGGCAGTATTTGCTGAGAATGCAGTTAGGAGATTCAAAGTTCTTATTCTGTTGCAGTTACCACCTGAAGAAGGCCAGAGAAATAGTTGGCCGAAACGTCGTGAAACAACATCTAAGAAAAGATGAGGATAATAGTCCGCAATAAATAAATTATACAATATCTTCACAGTTCATACATTTTACAAGATTTTTTTTTATTAAAAAATCAAATTATTCTATATTTAAGTTTTAAAATAATTTTTATTAATACAAGAAATTAGCAGATAATTGAAGATTATATTTACATTTCATGAATTATTGTGATTTATCTGATTAAAAAAAAAATAAAGTTGATATTAAAATAAAATGACAGCAAATTATTATAAGGCTTCATAAATTGGTTTGTTTAGCAATCAGTTGACAAAAAAGATAATTCAACAAAATATACTGAAATGTTAATGAAGAGATGATTGCAGGCCTTTTTTATTGCCTTTTTAAATAATTAATCACATATGCTTGTTAGTAAATGTAATGTTTGATTTAAATTTAAATAAAATAAAACTTAATATCAATTGAAAAATAATGACATCTCAAACTTTAAAAGATAATTTGTACATTAACCATCAAATCCAAAATGATTTATTAAATTTGATTTCATTAATTTGAAATTTTCATCTCACTTAACTCATCATGATCGTACATTGTCTTATGCCAATATTGGATCGATTGTTACAGTCTTACAGTCTTTCATCTCTTGGTCAGTACAAGTTGTCCATCACTGCAATCAGAGGATGTGTTCGATTGCCTGGTTAGGATTTTCACAAAGGCAGTTGGTTGTTTTTGCTGGTCTCAACCTGTACAGGTATGGCTTTCCTTTGAACCTTCAGTTCAAGATCAATCAATCCTTCCATGTAAGAAATGTATTCTGGGTTATTATATAGGTTATTATATATTATATAGGTTATTATATATCATAAAGGTTATTATATATTATATGGATCCTTACATCGAGAACTCATTAACAATTATTCAATCTGTACACTATTGCTCGTTGGGTGTATCTTTGCGTTCCAGTTATTCTTCAGCATTAAAAAATGTGAATAATATAAAGTATTCATGATACATGGAAGAAACAATTGTATTGCTTGATGATGAAGAAGACAAAATGGACCATCATTTTAGTGTAAAATAAACCCTAGGAGTGAGACGTTAGTCGAGAATGTGAGGAGCTAGGTAGGGGCTCTAATTTGACATCACATTATAATTTTGAGAGAGCAATCTAGACTCTTGAACAATCAAATAAAAGTAATAAAAAAACTTAAAAAATCGTAGTTTTTCTTGTAAAAACGATTTGAAAATCATTTAAAAAAGAATAGATTCAAATAAACAAGGAGAATTATCTGTTCTTTTTTCTCGACATCATTATGAAATTTGTCTTTTTGATAAGGTCTAACCTCAAATTGAAGTCCTCTTCCAAAAACGAACATAACTTATGATAGGCAGGTTAGGAAGTTAAATTAAATAACTGAACAAGATAGACAAAATAGTATTTACCTGTTTTTTTCTTATATTTCTCTTTCAAAACACAAAGAAAAGGAAAGGTAAATTCTTTTGTAATATTAAAACTAAAACAATTCAGGTTTACTTTAGATTTGTCAAAATGGAAATAGACAAATAAGAAAATAGTTTTGAACATAAGTTCTTCAGTTCCAAACTCTTCAACTAAATGAAGAGAAAGTTAAGAGGTGCAAAAGTGAAATGAAATGGAATGGAATTGAATGGAATGGAATGAAATGGTTGCGGTAGTTTCCAAGTAAAAGAATATTGGGGGGATGATGTGCTCGGCAAAGGATTAAAGTCATAATACCTAGATTCGGTTAATAGTGTAAAATAAATGAATACATTTGCAGTCGGAACCGTGCGCTTGGCAGGGGGGGGGGGATGTAGTCAATAACAGGAAAACGTTTTCAAACGGATATTCCTTCCAAGGTAGCCATGTACTTTCAATTGCAAGACAGGTTAACAGGCGTGTTCATGTAAACAAAAAATCATGTATGTGAAAATGGTTATAAAATCATCTTAACATAAATTTTGAATAGTATAAGTTTAAAGAATTAAAAAATTAAAGATAAAATTTAATCTCTAAAAAGAAAAAATGTAATTTTTCATGTGAAAAATATTTTCATGGCAATTACAAAAGAATTTAGGTAAATAGATTTAAAGTAATTGTAAAAATATCTTACCTAAGCAATATGAGTTTTCTGGAACTAAGATCATAAATTGTTATAGCCCTGTTAAGTGTTGCAAAGAAAAACAGAATGCCAAAATAAAGTAACAACATGTATTGCAAAGTAAACAATTATTCATCATAATCAACAGATGACTTCGGTTGGTCCACTGGATATCAACTGACATGTTACAGCTAAGTCTTCCGGTATTTAGTGAAATTGGAATACTCTATTAGACGGTAATATAGGTTAGTTCCGACACAACACTCCCAAGTTAATAACTCCGAATGATGTATCAGTATGCTTTCCTCTTTGAGTGGACTATGAATGGCTCGGTAGTTTTTATTTTCCTGCCTGAACCTCATAGTTCTGGTGTGATTTGGAGAGGCTCAATATCAAACATGTTGTAGATGGTTTCAATAACCTTCTTCTACTTAGGAGATTCATTGAGGGCAAAATTTTCTCTTTTGACCTGCCATTTTCTCATGTATTAATCATAAGAATTTAATAAAACAATTGATTACTTGTGTAGATGGACTCCAGCACAAGTAATTAAGAGTCAATAAACCTTACCTAGGACCCTGCTTGTTATAATCCATCAGACAAAGAGTGATATTTTCCCAGGGGTTTTGACTAGTGTTGAAAAGACGCTAGGTAAAAGTCCGGCAGTTTTTCCATATTGTGGAAAACAGTTTCAGTGCTATTATTTTGCTGCACATAATATCTTTGAGTGATGGTGACGCTCAGTAAATAATGTTCCAATACTAGGAAAAATAGAGTTGCGACTGGTACCTGTTGCAGTTTAGCTGAAGTTTTTGTATTTGGTAAAACAACTGCCTGCAGTCGAATAGGCATTTATGTCTGGGTAAGTTGGCAAGGGTGTCATCACTTTGGGATTTTCAAATTATATTTTAGATTACAAATATTATGAAAAAATTCTTATGCTGATATTTACACGTTTATGCTCACAAGAAAAATATTAGAATGCCATGTTAAAACTTTCCTTTGCTTCAGAATGCCAGAGAAAAGACGATTATGCTGGGCCTATAAACTTAGAGAAAAGGGTATATTTCAGAGAAGCCACAGATTTGTGAAACCATTCTCACTAAGAAACAATGTTTCATACCAAGTACAATGTTTTATTGAAAGTCAACGTTTCATATTCCATGGTTTGTTCCTTGCTATATACAACTCAATGATGTCCATATGTTACAAGAACAGTCGCCTGTTCTTGTAAGTAAAAATGAGATAGGATAGTCCGAGAATTCGAACCTGGGAAGCTAGGTTTGGAATTAAGATTCTGATGAGTTTAAAATAAATAATACAGATATGTTATTGAATGTAGAATTACTCATTGTTTACTTTCACATAAAATAGTTTAGATATGTGGCTTAAAAAGGGAATTTGATGCAATTCTGTTTATGAAAATGAAATGAAATTAAAATAAGGAATTTGAAACGAAATAGGAAAATGAAAAACATATTTGTAAAGTAGGTTAGTCGAAAAAATAGGTTTGAGAACTCTTGTTGAGGACAGGTGAGAACAGTGCATGTTATAGACAACATGAGGCATGTCAGGCCATAGGATCGATATGCACATTGTTTGGTCATGCAATGACGTCATGGCTAAGAGATGAGTTGTAAATATAGTGAGAGCTGTAGAAGAGTCAGTCAGTCAGTCAAAGTGCCACTCAGTACCGAGGCAGGGTCGAAAGAGGGTCGGACAGAGCTGACATGAGTCGGAAGGAACCCACCTTTGGAGGCGAAAGGTTGCAACTTAAAATAATGTAAGACTTTGAATTCCTTGATACGAAGCCATTGACTGGTCAAGAAATAAAGGACGTCATCATCATTTTGTAGCAACTGTCTTGTGTTATGTCATTCAACAAACAAAGGTATTGTGAATTTGCATTAAAAAACTTTGTGTATAAAATTCATATAAGTAATGTGTCTATCATCTTAAGAATGCATTTCCCTCTCAGTATTAAGTAATGACTGGTTCCTTCTTTATGATAAAAGAACTGAGAATCATCATCGCAAAAATAATACGTGGTAAGAAAATATATGTGTCAATGTTATAGAAACACTCCCATTCAGAACTGTATAAATGCATCTCTTATGTGTCCCCCTCTCAATGTGTATTACATGTTCCCGGCTCTGTATTAAAATGTACCCTGTCTCTATCTCACTAATATGAACACTCTAAGACGAACATGCAACAACAAATATATAATATATACGTCATCCCTTCTAATAAGGACTACATAGCACATATACAAGATAATAATTCTATGACCAGCCTTGACTCCCAAGATGCTTAGTGGTAGTACCAAGTGAAATATGTGCGAGAGTCAGAATCGCTTGCAGCAGATGCATGAGCAAGTTTAGGATGGGCCAGGTGACATGAATAAACAGTCCACACTCTGTGATCGTTTATGAAATTCCTCATCAGGTAAATAATTTTCACTCTTTTCCAGGAGTGCATGCACTATTCAATGCCACCCGTGAGTCATGAGAAGCGAACAGGCCAATATCAGTATCAAGAGAAGATGCTTCTGACTCAAATGATGACAATGATTATAACAGATCACTTGACTATCCAACAAGTCTTGGGTATAATTTTTCTGTAGAATAAACTGCTGCTTTATCACTTCATAGGAGTGCCCATATAAAGAAACCTGCCCTCAGCTGCACTATTTTTAATGACATCAGATAGAAATGTATTGGGATGACATCTCGCTTGAAATGACTAACATGTCAGTGCAAGCCCAAATGTGGCATTGATTTGATTGCGGACTTAAAGATGACAGTTGGCAGTGATGTCGGATAGTAAAATGTGTGTGTATAAACGTAATATATATATAAGCAGGAATTAAAAATTAAGTTTACAAGCCAAAAGCTCCTGTAAACTTAAAGAGAATATAAATAATATTGAGATAGAAATAAAGATTAATTGGATTACACTTATTTGGGACTTTTAGTTTGGATTTGTCAATATTGCATATTACAACTCTTACAAGAACATTGAATTTAATGACCAATTCACCTTTTGGAACAACCTAACTATATTTATATATATATATATATATATATATATATATATATATATATATATATATATATATATGTATATGTATATGTATATTCTTTCATTTGCATTTTTTCATTTCTTTTCGCCATTTCATGTACTCTTAACCTTAATGTTTTTGCATATGTGATTAGTTTTCATATAATGCAGTTTCAATTCATACCAGTACCAACAAATTCATAGCTTTGCTATAATAATTATTTTCTAATATCTTTCCTCTGAATGAAAAGAAAGAATTCTTTGAAACGCTAACGATTAAAGAAATTCTAACAGTGGCTGGCACTTGTCTTTATTAGTGGCAGTTTGGAATGTTAAAAGTAATACCAATGTTGACCTTAAAAAGAAAGAACTTGCTTTTTTTACATGTTGGAGAGAATACACCTCTTGTTAATAAGGTTGGCTGACAACGTACATCTTGTTAGTTCGGTGGCTAAATGTGTACTGCTGCTTGCCTGTCATGCTGGCTGGGGTTTGGTTAAGAAGAAAGAGAGAGAGAAAGAAACAGTATAGGAGTAGGAGAGAGGTGAGGAAAAGTCTTTTAATGTGCAGGTTGGCAACTGAGTCGGTCACAACCTACTTTTCAGCCTAACTCTTGCTAGTTGTTAAGCAACAAAGAAAGAGAACGGCTAAGAAACTATTATATTTTTGGGAATGGTATTATTTTTTTCCTACTTCTTGGCTTTTAGGGGTGACTCAGGTCAGTCCTACAAAATCTTAATTTCGTTTTGAGTATCCTGTTGAACAATAAATTCTTATAAATTATAACTTACAGACTTTAATTGTGTTTGTATATATTGTTTGTGAATGAAATCTTAAGGTGCCAAATTGTTGAACGATAAATGATTGCAAATCTGTGATAGCAAGAGACCATAAAATAAAGCCGAATTATGTTGATAGCAGAATAAGAAATGTGGTTAATTGTGCATAAAACCAGACACTAAGTTTCAAACATGGCGGCAAGTCTGTCAATTGAATTATGGAAAACTCCAAATGGATACAATACTCCCGCTTACTTATATATATTTGGGCAAAATATCCAGATTTTTTAATATATTTTTTCTAAAATATTTACATTTTTTTTTCTTTATGTGCAGTCTATTTCGACTGTTGCTAATTAAAAATTTTTTTATTGTTATAGTAAATTATATTTTACGTTTATTTTTTTCTCCCTTATAATAAAATATATCAAAATATGAAACCTTTATCGATTGATTTTGCATTTTTAATCACATAGAAATATATAGTTTGGCAAAATAAACATAGTTATTTGAAAAAGATATGCGACTAAAAAATGCAAAGTCAATTGATTAAGAATGTCTACATATTTTTATATATTTTTATTATAAGGGGGGGGATAAAAAATAAACGCAAAACATAGTTAACTATAAACATTTTTTTCTTTTAAATCAGCGACGATCATAATAAACTGCACAGGTTTACATAAAGTGTATGTAAATAAAGTATATTTAAATATAGTACATTAAAAAAACTATATTTAAAAAACAATACTGTTAGGAAAAATATATTAACAAAAATATCTGAATAGTTTGCTCAAAAGTAATCAGTTTTGAAAATAGCAGAAGTATTGTATCCATTTTGTGCTTCCATACCTCAATTGACAGACCAGCCGCCATATTTGAAACTTAGGGTCTGGTTTTGTGCACCATTACCGAAATGTGGTTATGTTGAAAAGGAATTGATGTATTAGAAATATTTTTGCGATGACAAAAGAACAGAGAGAAGAGCGAGAAAGAATTTACTTATTGCGAAAGACCTTGCTAAATTATTTCATTCCTTTCTTAGGTACTTGTGCACTTTTGCCACGGTGCTGAAATGATAACATTATTTTGAAAGCCATTCTTAACATGGAGAGGGGAGGATGTTTTGTAACTATAATGTTCTACCAATTAAAAAAAGGTATTGTGAAGCTTGAATTTAACCTGAAAAACTATTAAAAAATAGCACAATGGTAAAAGTGCCTTTTTTAAAAATTATTTTACAATGATAATATCTTGAATATGCGAAATTAATTTTTCTTTGAGTGATATTGATTTTATTAACACAGACTTTAGCGGTTTTTTCATTAGAAAAGTGGGAAATTTGTTAATCAACAATTTATTTTTACAAAACATAATTTTTACAAAGTTTTTCAAAGACATGTGTTATATTATACTCATAGATACTCAAAATGCTGTCCGTGCACTTCACTGCACCATTTTAACCTAGAAATCCAAACTTGTGTGGCATGTTCAGGGTAACTTGTGGGATACCATTCCAAGCTCTTGCCAAGCACATTTTCAAGTCATCAATAGTGTTGTTCTAAGCCTTCGGGCCAGGATCAAGGTGTAGTATCTGATCTGCAGATGCTGCACTTAAAGTAATTTGTCCCAGTCAATGGAGGGGAAACCTTCTATACTGGGACAATTACTATTTTTGGACCAAACCAGAGTGCCCCTTTGGCTTTTTGGGGGGGAGCTGGTTTAACTCCACATAAAAACGACCTTGTGTCACATTTTGCTTCTGACAACAAAAGAATAAAAAAATAGCATTTTTTTCATGATTTAAGCTGACTCTATAATTTCTCATTAGCATTTCCAATTGATGTGTTTTTAGCACGTAAAGATATAAGTATAACAAGAGTATTTTGTGTACAAAAACTTTCATTATTCTTTTATATTCTGGGGTTGTTAGCTAATAAATACTGAAAATGATATTTGGTGGATTTTCTGAATTTTGATAAATTTTTAAATGAAAAAAGTGGTGAAAATGATTTTTGCTATAACCAGCTGCACACCCACGCATGAGACTCCAATGTTTTTCTTTGTTCTTTTTTTTGCTATCAGTGTCAGTATTGTCACCTTTTTTGGTACTTCTACAGTTTATCGCCAAAAATTGAGATGCCATATTTTTCAGCCACCTGTCCTTGAAATCAGAGGGAGGAATCGTTTTTTTTTTAACTATGACCGAAGTAAAAATAAAAAACAAAAAAAACTATTTTATAAAAATCCAATGTTGCTTTCATTACAAAATTGTTTTATTAAAATTATATTTTCTTACGCAGACTTTTTAGTATTTTGTTATATTTTGATGAATTTTTATACAATAAATGTTTTGGTTTTCAAATAATTATGAATGTCATTTTTATTTTCTGTTTTTAATAATAAAAATGGGTCCGGCCAAAATGAATGCTGATGCTTAAAATGTATAAACATTTTGACCCCTCCCTTTACTTAAAAATTCACCAAAAATCGGGAAATTAACCAATTTTATTAAAATTTTCAGTATTTATCAAATAATGACCATGAAGCCATTATTTTTATTTAAATCTTAGTAGAAATGTATTATTTTGTTTAAACAAAAAATACCTTTATTAAAGTTATGGTTTTCTGTAGTAAAAAAAGTGAAAGAATTTATTTTTGCTATTTTTTATATAAATAAAGCATCATAATTTGTAACGATGTTTAAACAATTATTTAATTTTTAGAGGGACTGTCGCGATATTTTTGATTCATAATGGGCTATGCGTGCATCTTTATTTCGATGGAGACGAATCAAAATTCGAATTGTGGCAAGTCAAATTTCTAGGATATCTACGAATCCAAAAGCTACACAAAGTACTTCAAACACAACCTGAAAACAGAAACGACCCCGACTTCATTGAAAAGAACGCAACTGTCTTTGCGGAATTAATACAGTGTTTAGATGCCTGAAGTCTATCACTGGTAATGAGAGAAGCCCTGGACGATGGCTGCAAAGCATTGAACATATTGAGAGAGCATTATTTATCGAAAGGAAAACCCAAAATTATTTCTTTATACACTGAACTGATCTCTCTAAAATGAATGGAAGCCGAAACTATTACTGATTATATTATAATAGCTGAAACGACTGCAAATTCTTTAATAATATCTGGTGAAGTTATAAGTGACAGTCTGTTAATTTTCATGGTCCTTAAGGGATTACCGAGTGATTTCAAGCCATTTACCACCGTGATAACCCAGAAAGAAAAAACCATGACTTTTAGCGAATTCAAGGTAGCACTCAGAAGTTATGAAGAAACTGAAAAAATGATCACAGAAAAAAACGATTCCACAAATATCATGAAATTTGAAAATACACACATAAAAACACCAAAATTAAATTATAGCCATGCCAGGAATAAAAACCGCAACTTTACCAAAAACAATTTTTCTCCTAAGAAAAGTACAAAAATTATTTGCTATAATTGTGGACGACCTAATCACAAGAGTTTCCAATGTAGATACAGGACTCAAAATGGCGAATCCATTAAAAATGTTGAGAGCTCTGTTACCGAACATACATTTTTATTTTCGTGTACATTTAATGCTTCAACAAACAATAATAATTTTCTTGTCGATTGTGGGGCCACGGCACATGTGATTACAAAGGAATCTGATTTTATCAATTTTGATCCCAACTTTAAGCCACAAAATCATTTTGTAAAACTAGCTGACGGGAGTCGAGTAAATGATATCGTTTTGAAAAGAGGTTATGCTAAAATCTCGCTAAAGAACATTAAAGGTGAACAGTGTTTCTGTATTCTAGAAAACGCTTTCCTAATCCCAAAATTAAAACAAAATATATTTTCTGTACAGGCTGCCACAAAACAAGCTGCAAATATAAACTTTAGCCCCAATAAATCAAAACTGGTATTCAACATTAAAGAAAATGGAAGACTATATCATTTAAATAGCATAGTCCCATCGAAAATCGCCTGCCATGATCTACAGACATGGCATAAAATTCTTGGACACTGCAATATTCCTGATATCAAAAAGTTGCCGACTGCACTTGATGGAATGAAAATACAAACATCAAAAAACTTCAACTGCAACATCTGTACGCTAGGAAAAATGACAAACTATCAAAGCAAGATACCAGACAAGAAGGCAAAAAAAATCCTATCAATGGTGCATTGTGACTTGAACGGTCCCGTGGAACCGATGGCCAGAGAACATTATAGATATGTGTTGAATTTCGTAGATAACCATTCAGGTTTAATAATGGTTTACTTTTTAAAGACCAAATCTGATTCCATGCTAGCAACTAAAAAATATCTAGCCAACATGTCTCCCTACGGTGAAGTAAAGTGTATTCGCTCTGACAACGGTACAGAATTCACCAATAAAGACTTTGAACTTTTACTAATTAACCATCATATCAAGCATGAAAAATCAGCTCCTAGATCGCCACACCAAAACGGGACTGCTAAAAGAGCGTGACGGACACTTTTTGAAATGGCAAGATGGCTACTCATTGAATCAAAACTCCCCAAAAACCTTTGGATGTACGCACTTATGGCGGCAGCCTATTTACGCAACAGGTGTTTTAAAAAAAACACTATCTAAAACTCGATATGAATCTTTTTGTGGTAAAAATACAAATTTAAGCAGAATGCATATATTTGGTTCAACTTGCTTCGCATATATAGATAAAAAGAGTAAATTGAATATTAATGCCGACAGAGGTATATTTCTTGGATATGAAAAAAACAGTCCAGCCAATTTAGTATTTTTTCCAGAGAAAAATAGAATAAAAAGAATCCGATGTGTAAAATTCACAGACACGTTTAATTTTACAAACGGAAACCCGTCATATGAAGAAGATGAAATTATATTTCCTGAAATAATTAAAACAAACGAAGACAATAAAAATGATGGAGACAAGAGTGTCCATGATGATGATGATGATGATAAAGTCGAAAGATATCCCAAAAGAAATAGAAGGCGACCCGATTTTTTTGTGGTCGACAATATAAAAGATTATCAAATCAACTATTGCTATGCAATGAAAAATGTGCCAAAAAGCTTTAACGAAGCAATTAATTCAGAACATTGTGATGAATGGAAAATTGCCATGAAAAAAGAAATAGATGCCTTAACCAAAAATGAAACCTATACGGTAGTGCCTCTCCCAAAAGATAAACATGTTATTTCTACAAGATGGGTCTTTACAAAAAAGACTACAACATCAGGCATAGAACAGTACAAAGCTAGATTTGTTGCTAAAGGCTACTCTCAGATTTATGGTATAGAATATTTTTCTACATTTTCACCGACCACAAGCCTAACGACAATTTTACTGCAAGTCGCATTGCAATATGACCTAAACATCCATCAAATGAACATAAAAAATACTTATTTGAATGACCCAATAGACTGTGAAATTTATATTACCCCTCCAGAGGGATTTATAATGAAAAATAAAAATAGTGTGTGGCGACTTAACAAGTCATTATATGGTCTAAAGCAGAGTGCTCAGTGTTGGAATACAGTATTTCATGATTATATTATTAAACAACAATTTAGACAATGCGCTGTAGACCCCTGTTTATATACCCAACACAAAGACGATAAACTACTGATTTTGGTTTTGTGGGTCGATGATATTTTAATCGCATCAAATTGTGACATAATATTAATCGATGTTAAGAACAAATTAAGTAAAAGATTCAAAATGACTGATCTTGGCAAAATATCCTGGTTTTTGGGGATAGAATTTACTCAAAGCAAAGGACTTGTTATGATGAATCAATCGAGATACATCGACAAAATACTATTAAAATTTGGAAGGGGAGTGTGCAGAAACGCTCTACACCGGTTGAAAATGATATTGATAAAAATATACACACAGAATCTGAAATAATAAATGACAAACAATACCGCAAAATTATAGGTAGTCTCATATATTTAATGACAGCAACCAGGTCCGACATATGCTATATAGTAACAAAACTGTCACAAAAATTATCACGACCGAACATGAAAGATTTAAACAGAGCTAAACAAGTCCTGCGTTATTTAAAAGGAACTAAAGAACAGAATTTAGTATTTAGAAAATCAAGAAATCCCCTAAAATTAGAAGGGTTTTCGGATTCAGACTGGGGAAACAACAAAGATCGAAAGAGTATATCTGGATATTGTTTCAGACTCTCAGAAAATGGGCCTATTATTTCATGGAAATCTAAAAAGCAACAGATTGTAACTCTCTCTACGTGTGAAGCAGAATTTATCGTGATCACACACACAACCCAAGAAGCACTCTACCTTAAAAATATCCTAAAGACTATTTTAGAGCCAGAATTAACTAGAAGTCCTATAGTAATTAATTGTGATAATCAAGCTAGTATAGTCTTAGCACAGAACATGATAATCAACCAAAGATCTAAGCATATAGATATAAAATACCATTTCATAAAAAACGAGGTGAAAAAGGAATCCATTATTTTGAATTACATTTCAGAACAAAATATCGCTGATGTATTCATGAAACCTGCAACAAGAATAAAGTTAAGGCGTTTTTTCTCCAAACTTTTTGGGGAGATTCGACTGAATACTTTTTTCTTTTTTTTCATGGCCCTGTATGTATATAAATTTCTATATATAAAAAAAAATAGTCCTGGACAAGACGTTAAACTGTATCCATTTCATTTATATTAACACTTTAACCTATTAATGCGTAACTAATACTTTTGCTGAAATAAAAAAAAGATCACTTTTTTAAAAAACATTTTGTAATTTTCCTTTTCAACAAAATACTTTTTGCATGCTTATTTTAAGGCGCGCAGAAATTATAATGGACTTTTATTTTTTTTGTGGACATTAGTTTTATTTCTTATTTTTCCAAAATGTCCTATTTTTTTTGCATTGTTTCAATTAACACCCCCCCAAAGAAAAACAAAATAAAACAACAAAAAAAACCTCTTTAAACGGGTACATATTGCATGTATGTTTATTTTTATGTATATTTATATGTATTCGTTTTCTTGTTTTCGTTTTTTTACAAAACTGCATAATCAAATTTAAGAAATGGTTTCTTTTTCACATACCCACCCCTTTTTAAGGTCAAAATACCTTCCATTTCTTTTATTTCTCTTCTCTGTACACATATCTATCTGTTTTGACATCTGAACGGCGTCTTTTTACATGTTAAAATTTTAAGATCCAAATGATTTCTAATTTTTGTTATGTATAATTGAATATAAAATATATTTATCTTTGAGCAAAACAAACACAAGGGACTTCCCCATTATAAAAAAATAGGGGGGGGGATGTTGCGATATTTTTTATTCATAATGGGGTATGATCCCACACAGTCGGGCGATTCTATTTATAAACGATGCTGCTAGGAGCTGACGAATCGAATTGATTCACATTCTGCTACCAACCAATCAGAAACCAGAATTGCTCCATAAATATTAAACCTTTTCATTAGCAATTTCACATGTTTTTTCCGTCTTGACACGGGAAGAATATTTTGCTCTGTGGAACTGTCTACTACAAACAAGTCATCTCTCAGGATTTGTGTGTAACAATGAACCATCGGAAACTGTTCTGTCTACTGCAAACCAGTCACCTCTCAAGACTTGTTTAGAACAACGCACCATCAGAAACTGTTCTGAAACTAAACATGGCTTACACTTCTAGAGGAACATTATGAAAAAAGTCCCTAAGTCCGTATTAATGAATTCAATATAACTTGAAGAAAAATTAATTTCTCAAACTACCGATATTACCATTGAATTAAGCATTGTTTATTTAATATTTTCTCACAAAAAAATTATAATGGCAAAATATTTCTACTTTTTTTTTAATTACAGATTTTGCATAATTTTTATATGCAAGAGTTCCATAATTTCCTGAAATTTTTGGTGCAACATAATTTTTATATAATCTAATATTATAATATAATATAAACAATAATTGAAAAAAAATTAATTTAAAAACAGGAACATTTTTTTTTTTTTTTTTTTTACAAAGGCATCACCACATTATCAAGGCCCAGAGGCCACTCAAGGATAAGGGTTAAAGAGTGTACAGTAGAAATTGGTCAATATAGTAATCATTAGTAATGAAAATTTGGTAAATTTGATAACTTATATGGAACGGCTCATCAAGAACTTATTTACTTTAGACTTGAACACAACCATATTGTAGTCAGCCGGAAAGCAGGAAAATGGAAGACAATTCCACAGGCGTGCAGTTCTAAGAAAGAAGCTTTGTTCATGGAATCTACGTTTAGGTTTAGGCACAGACAAAGAGTGGGGGAAATTATTGATAGTGTTTACAGCTAGACGAGTGTTTCTTGTGAAAGTTTGGCGAGGGGGACCATAAAAAATAATTAAATTAAAAGTGATAAAAATTGATACAAACGTTCAGAATAGGAATGTACGGATGCACATCTGGGAGAAAACAAAAGAAATCTGACCCCCTTACCTCCTTTTACTATCATGACTTAATTTTGAAACAGTGATTCGATTGGCAGAAATTTTGGGTTTCCATATAATCGTGTTTACAAACCTTTATTGTTTGCGTTTTGGCAAACGGCAGAATTACTTGCTTTTTGAGGGCTAATCAAGCTATTTTTTGTACAAACAAGGTGTTTTTTTTAATTTAATTCAATATCTTAGGACTTTACTAATTATCTTTGAAATAGACCCAAAAAACTTATATTTATCTTTTAAAGGATTTTTACAATGAATTTATTTAACTTCAAAATTTAGCTGAATTGGTTAGCTCGCGGTGAAAACATTTTTCATAACTTTTTTTTTTTTTTCACGTGTGCAAATATTTTTTTCATTTAGGAAATTAACTTTAGTCTGTAATCTTTCAAATACAATCAAAAAGTAACAAAAAAATTATGATAAATCAGCTTTCAAAACTTTGTCCGCCCATTTTTGCCCGTATATGTTTCATGAAAAACTTTCCTGTTTTCATTAATTAAATCGAAACATTTCCAATGAAACAATTACGGATATGTGTTCTCTTTTACTTTCTTTCTTTTTTTTTTATAGTTCTTTCCAGAAGTAATTAAAATCTAGTTTAATTTTTTTTTGCAATTTATTTCATACTTTGGCCATGGTTTAAAATACTGATTTCTCTCCCCGATTCTAATAACAGGTGCCCAAAAAACGGTGTCCCAATTTTTGGTGATAAACAGTAGAAGCACCTCATATATATATATATATATATATATATATATATATATATATATGGGGTACTTCTACTTTTTATTAACTACTTGTTCTTATTATAAGCTCTATCTCCTATTTGGTTTTATCGAGCTTTTACATCTGGTTGAGATTACTTTATAAATATTAATTATTTAATATTTATAATTTACTTTAGTTTTGCCATCTTGGATCATTTTGGTAAACTTAACTGTAATTCTTATTGTATATATATATATATATATATATATTGTTTTCACAAAATCAAGACATCAAGGAATAGATTGATAGCAACAAATAGTGTATTTCATCGTTAGTTACAATTGTTTCAAGACTATTCAGACAAATTCAATTCGTTTGAAAATTTTTACAAGAACAGTCTTTCGTAAGAGGTATTGATGAAAAAACACTTTAACAATGAACAGTTAACCCAGTAAAATTCGGATTACTATAAATAAGTCTATATATTAGGTACGGGCAAAATGAATGTCGATGCTCAAAATGAATAAACATTTTGACCCCTCCCTTTACTTAAAAATTCACCAAAAGTCAGGAAATTAACCAATTTTAATGAAATTTTCCGTATTTATCAAATAATGATCGTGGAATATAATGAACTAATTATTTTTATTTAAATCTTAGTGGAAATGTATTATTTTGTTAAAACAAAAAAATACCTTTAATAAAGTTATAGTTTTCAGTAGTAAATAAAAAATGCAAGAAATTATTTTTGCTTTTTTATATAAATAAAGCATCGTAATTTGTAACAATAAAAAATAATTTTTACAGGAACATTACGAAAAAAGCCCCTAAAGTCCGTATTAATGAATTCGATATAACTCAAAGAAAAATGAATTTCTCGAACTACTGATATTACCATTGAATTAAGCATTGTTTATTTAATATTTTTACACACAAAAAAAAAATTATAATAGCAAAAATATTTCAACTTTTTTTTTAAATTACAGATTTCGCATAATTTTTATATGCAAGATTTTAATAATTTCCTTGCTCGCAAGAATGTGAAACTTTCGGCATAACATAATTTTTATATAATCTCAAACAATAATTTAAAAAAATTAATTTAAAAACAGGAATATAAAAAATAATTAAATTAAAAAATGATAAAAATGAATATAAACGTTCAGAATACGAATGTATGGATGCACGTCTGGGCAAAAACAAAGGAATCTGACACCATTCATTTTGAAACAGCGTTTCGATTGGCTGAAATTTTGGGCCTCCTTATAATTGTATTTACAAACCTTTATTGGTTGCGTTTTTTGGCGAACGGTAAATTACTTGTTTTTGAGGGCCAATTAAGTTATTTTTGCACAAACAAGGTGGGATTTTTTTTATTATTTAATTCAATATCTTCGGACTTTACTAATTATCTTTGAAATAGACCCAGAAAACAAATATTAATTTTAAAGGATTTTTACAATGAATTTCTTTAACTTCAAAATTTAGCTGAATTGGTTAGCTTGCCGTGAAAACATTTTTCGTAACTTTTTTTTTTCACGTGTACAAATATTTTTTTCATTTAGGAAATTAGCCTTAGTCTCTAATCTTTTAAATACAATCAAAATGTAGTCGGAAACCTACAAAAAATTATGATAAATCGACTTTCAAAACTAGCCCCCCCTCCCATTTTTGCCTGTACCTACTATATATGGTAATCTCCAAAAATACCGTTAGGGCTTACAACATGGCCGCCAGAAGAGTCACGTGATCCGGTTGATCCAAAACATGAATCGTGCAAATGGAAAATGCAGCCTTGAAGGCAAACTTTGACAAACAATCACAATTTGTTTGTATTTAATTTTTTGTTGATATAATGTTGTTATAAAAATAGGCAAACTTTGAGAAACAATCTTAGGTTGTTTTTAGTTAAAACAGTGTTTATAAAAAGTATTTTATTCAGAACAAACAAGTGGTCGACTAGGTGTATCAGAATTTTAGGCGGAATTTTTGACACCCCCAACAAAAAACTGCGAATAAAATATATAAAACTCGTAATTTCTGTTTTTAAAGTGGGTTGTCAATTTTCTTTATGAAATATACTTCCAAAATAAACTATTACAGTCGTTTAAAACATAATAGAAGTATTATTTTTTATTTTTTAAAAACAATGTTTATAAAATGTCTACGCACGTTCGTAGACATTTTGTAAACATTTAAAAAACAAACAAACTGTGATTGTTTCTCAACAAAAAATTAAATGACCGTTCTAAATAAATTATTTATTATTATGATATTGAAAAACTGTTTTTGTACTTAATTATTAGTGGTGGGACGATTAATCGGAATCGGAATCGTTAATCGTAAGAATCGTGTATTTTGGGAGGCATCGGAATCGGAATCGCATCGTTAAAAAATACCTTAATTTTCCGATTCCTTCATTACGATTCTTTTAGTCTGATGTTGAAAAAAATCAAAAAAAATCCTGATATTTCTAACTGCAAGAGAGAAATGTAGCATGTTATAAAAAGAAACCAAAGAAATTCATTATTAACAGGGCAATGCTTAGTGCCCCCTCCCTTACAAGGTTCATTCATTCAGATCTATTGTGATCAAAACTACAAAAGAGTTAACTTGAAAAGAAGTATGCAGAGCTCTACATTGCGAGTAAAAATAAAAAAAAAAAATGCTTATCTTTTTGGCGACTGTTTTTTTTACTGACAAATCTTCTAATAGTGAATGAAAATGCTTTTTCAACTTATATTTTCTTAAAACGAGCAAAGTCAAATTATTTAAACAGTAAAAGGTTTAATAGAACAATATACTTTTTTTTCTTTTTTTAAAAGAAGGCTTTTGAAAGAAATATCTCTAAAATGAAATTGATCACGTATTATTTCGCAAAATTTGGACAGTAGTCGGCTTCTTTTGAAGTTTCAAAAAAACCGACCCCATACCTATCTCTTCCAAACCTAAAGTTATTAAATAACCCCTTCGTTAATTTAAGGGTAATTAATTCAATTCAGTCGAGTTGTTTTTTTTTTAAATTTCATTGAAATAAAATCCATTTTTTAAATTTTTTTCTCCAGAAAGATAAAACCCTGAATTTGATTATATTAAAAGCAGAATAATATAATCTTTTTTCTAGAATTTTAAATTGAAAATTAAAAAAAAAGTGTTTGACGCAGTTTTTTGCTGAACGAAAAAGAAATTAATATATATTTTTTAAAAGGTGTTGTAATCAATTAATTTTTATGTCTAAATAATATTTATGATTAATTAAATAATTTCATTTTAAAAAGTATTTATAAATAGAATTTTACCTAAGACTTATAGTTTAGCAATATTGAACCACATCAACCATGTGTGAATTGAACACAGTCAACAAAAAAAAATTCAAAAGAAATGCATATTTGCATTTCATTATGTAAACTTTTATACATTGGTTTCAAAAATTAAATTCTATAAGTTTTTTTGGGTTTTTTTTTTGTTAACTACTGGTTGGTACAATTTACCGCTCCATCCCTTTATATTTTTTTCTTTTTGTCTTTTTTAGCGGATTTTTTCAATTAATTATCCAAATAAGTGACTAGCTTTAAAACAAAATTTAATAGTAATTTGTATTTGTTTACAGATAAACTGAATTTTCTAATATGGCCTCAAAGTCCAAAAAAAGTCTTGCATGGAAACTTTTTGAAGTTGATGAAGATCATGAGTTGAAAGCCATTTGCAAAGTCTGTCAAATTAAAATATCACGAGGAACAAAACCATCTAACATGACCACAACCAACATGTTAAAACATTTAACTTTGAAGCATCCAAATGAATTGGAGGAGCAAAATAAAAAAGAAAAGGAACAAAAAATTACCAACTAGTCACTCAGAGCAGTTTTATTAGTGAAGGTCGAAATCGCAGTGTCTTTTTTTTTTTGCCTAAGTCACCAATTTTTTTAACCTTCCTTAACTTCAAAGAGTAAATACAATATATACAACTAAAAAAATAATTTTTAAAAATGCTGATTCTATTCATGAAAAATTCTTTTAACTAGAAATTAAAACTTATGTAAAGATAGCTGACTGACAGCAACAGGAGCACTGGTTAACTACTGAACCACATGGAAAGGTGTGGGGGAGGAAAAAAGGAAATTAAAGGATGATAATAAATCATGATAACCGTCTTTGAAAGGCACTAAACTCCTAAAATTTACTTCTTTAAAATTTTAGGCGGCATTCCCCGGCGATTTTAAAGCACTCCCCCCCCCCCAAAAAAAAAAAGATTTAATTTTTAAGTTTGGGAAAGATATATTTATTATAACCGAATTCCTGTATGAAGATGGGATCTACTTTATTGGACGTTAATTTGTGAGATAAGTAATTTTTCAATGTTTAATGTTTTTAAAGTTTCAATTATCAATTAAATTTTTTTAATTGCGTTTTTTTTCAATTTATTTATAAAAAAACAGGGTTTAAAATGTATTTTTCAAGGTAACAAGCTTCGAAATAAGTCTAATAAAAAAAATCACTTAATTTTTAATTTCGACAACCCTGAGAATTTAATTATTAAAAAAATATTGAAATGTGACATTTTTTTTATTTAACATTTCTATTAGTTCAATTGATTTTCTTTCAATAATTCATTTCACTCAACAAACTTCACCATTTTTTGTTTTGTTTTATCTTTTTCTGTAATTTTGGTAATTATTTTTGCTCAATTTTATCTAGTATTTCATTTGTTTTTTATAGTGGTATCATTTTTATATGTGTTCCTTTGATATACCCTATTTCAAAATTAGTTTGGCTAAACTTATTCTTCACGTTAGAAACAACGTATAAAAGTAATGAAAAAGTAAGAAAAAACAATAGGTGTTAACTACTCTTTGTGAATTATGGAAGTCTGAAGAACTGCCGTCACAAATACAACTATCAATAGCCAAACAAAAAATCGTTTTTGAAATTCTTTTACTTGTAACTTTTCACTATACCTACCTTTTGGTATAAAATACAAAAACTTTCGATTAATGATATTTCTCAAATATGGTCGTTAACTTTGGAAGGGTTATTTTGTATCTACAGCGCCATGTCACGTGGTATATTGTTTTTTTCATTACGCACGTTCATTTATAAATTATTAAATGAAATATTTATCTTTTTTTTATATTTAATTAGTATATATTTTCTTTCTCTTCCGCTATATTTTTTTTATTTAATTCATTAAATCTGTAAATTATGAGGACCAAAATAATGAATCGTGTTAATTTATTCTCTAATTTTCTTGTTTTTGTTCTGTTATATAAATTCTATTTTATTTGTTTTAGCTCTGAAGGATAAATTCTATTTTCTTTGTTTTTTTTCTGTATTCCAATTAAGTAAAATAAATTTTCTCTAAAATAAATTTTGCTAATTTTTCCGTTTAGTTTACTATATAATAATTTTATTTAAACCAAAACACGACGGTGTAGACATAAAATATCTCTTCCAAAGTTAGGGAACATATTTGGGAACTACCGACCATAAGTATAAAACTACCTGGTATATTTCAAAACAATAATTCCCTAGGAATCGGAATCGTACTTGGTATCGGAATCGTTAATCAATACTTTCCTGGAATCGGAATCGGAATCGTATAAAAATTAGGAATCGTCCCAACACCATTAATTATTATGCTTGTTTGTCAAAGTTTGCGATAAATTTGCGTTTTCCGGTTTCGTAATACGGCGATTCATGTTTTGGATCAACCGGATCACGTGACTCTTCTGGCGGCCATGTTGTAAGCCCTAACGGTATTTTTGGAGATTACCCTATATATATATATATATATATATATATATATAAAGTTTTATATATATATATATATATATATATATATATATATATATATATATATTAAACTTTTCCTTCACATCCTGTAATATGAGTATTTATTTATTTCTGTGGGCGGAGGATGGGGTAAATTTAACTTAATCAATACCGCCTCAAAACCGTTTTCTTATTGAGTCGTTAGAATTTAGATTTAGATTTGCGACGTTTAAATCGTTTTCAGAATACTCACAAAAGAAAAACAGAAAAAATAAAAAAAAACATAGGATTGTAAAGAATTCCATAAAATTACTATTCGTCGTTTGTATGAAACCATGGAATGTTGACTCGTTTCTAGATCAAAACCAAAGGGAAACATAATAGTAGTAATTAAAACCCCAAAGCAATTAAACTCAAGCAATACTTACTTTTTATTTGACGACCATAAAGATATGAGATGAGTTGGACGGGTGGAAGTTGACTTTTTTTTTTCTTTTTTTTTTTTTTTTTAAAGATGGCGACCGGAAAAATAAGTTCGCAGAAAATAAAAATAATTAGTTTCATTTATTGGGGTTTCAAGTTTTGCTTTTAGTTTTTGTTATTACATATTGTATTAAATTGAAAATGATGATTTTATTTGTTAAAAATGCATTCATATATTTTGTTTTGTTTTTTATAAAAAAGCGCGCCTATATATATATATATATATATATATATATATATATATATATATATATATATATATATATATATATATATATATTAATATATATATATATATATATATATATATATTAATATATATATATATATATATATATATATTAATATATATATATATATATATATATATATATTAATATATATATATATATATATATATATATTAATATATATATATATATATATATATATATTAATATATATATATATATATATATATATATATATTAATATATATATATATATATATATATATATATATATATATTAATATATATATATATATATATATATATATATATATTAATATATATATATATATATATATATTAATATATATATATATATATATATATATATATTATATATATATATATATATATATATATATATATATATTAATATATATATATATATATATATATATATATAATATATATATATATATATATATATATATATATATATATATATATATATATATATATATATTAATATATATATATATATATATATATATATTAATATATATATATATATATATATATATATTAATATATAT